>NW_006399866.1:10575839-10650618 GCF_000299155.1 Elephantulus edwardii | reverse complement strand
TTTTGTATAATATTTCATGAGTTCCTTGTTTTTCAATGCAGCATAGTATTCCATTGTGTGAATATACCACAGCTTCTCTATCCACTTTGTTGCTGGGCACTTGGGTTGTTTCCAACTCTTTGCTATTGTGAACAAAGCCGTGATAAACATGGGTGTGCATATATCTTCTTGGGTGGTGGTTACGGTTTCTTTGGGGTTTATTCCCAGCAGCGGAATTGCTGGGTCAAATGGTATCTCTATTTGCAACTTTTTGAGAAAGTGCCATACAACCTTCCATAGTGGTTGCATCATTTTACACTCCCACCAACAGTGAATAAGGGTTCCAGTTTCTCCACAACCTCACCAGCATTTGTTGTTTGCTGTTCTGTTAAATTTTGCTATTCTTACTGGGGTGAGATGGTATCTCATAGTTGTTTTGTGGCTATGTTTTTCAGACCACACTGGCAAATCAGAAGTAAAGAATCTCGGTGAGGTACCAGCATTCAGGAGGGCAGAAGGGCCCAACAAAATCAGTATTTGTTAATACTCTTGTGCCTCAAGGAAACAGGCACAAGACCCCAGGGACAGAGGGTCCTAAGGCAGCACAAGAACAGTGAAGCTTGGAGAAGTCCTAGGACAAGACTAAGACATCCCAGAGAAGATTCCAGCAGGTTGGCCTCCTGAAACTGGCTTAACAACAGAGGCTGGGGGTCTCCAGAACAAACGTGATGCTAGAAAGCACAAGCCAGGAGTACTGAGTCAGATGGGAAGAGCGCCACCTATGGGATGGAGCGCGCGTCTTACTGCAATCTCGACTTCATGTGCTGGCCAGTCCTATTTCGAGTTGCCTTTTCTTTGTGTATTTTAGCTAGGTCTTTCTCAGGCTAAAGAAGTGCTTTAGAAGGCAAGAATTCTTCTGCCTCCAGCTGGAGAAAGCAAATGGGCCCTGCGTGAGCCAGGTGCGGGGGATTCCAGGACCTTGGATGAAGTCAGCTGCCATCCTAGCTCACCCGCCCAGCTTGGTCTTTCAGGTTCTGTTCTTTCCCTGTGTGTGTAGCTGACACACAGCCTGGAAAAGGTTACTCCCACCTAGAGAGCTGGGGAAATGAGCTTCCCTTGAAGCCGAGGAAGAGTAAGGGTGTTAATTAAACATTGCATCTGTTTTGCAGTGATTTCTAGCCAGTCAACAATGATGAGATGATGGGCACCTCATGAGAATGCCAGCGGAGCACTGCCCTGAGGAGCAAACTGGTTGGCGTTTAAAATAAATGAAAAGGGGGCTCAGAGATGCCCCATGGCATGATCATACAAGTAAAATCTGGTCCTTTCAAAACTACCAGATGGGTTCTATCTATCAGGATTAGATTGAAGCACCTGCTATGTGGGCTCCTTGAAGTCAGGGACTGTGTCACTGTCACCCCTGATTTTACAGCAATGGCACAGAGGTGGTATCAGTGACGATATGCTGAGCAAATAATCTAGATTTTTGGCTTCTTTCCTCCTCTGCTCCTGAGCCTTAGGCTGCAGATGACCCTGCCATACAGTCCCCCAGATGCTGACAAAGGCCACCCAACCATGGACAATGTGTCAAGCCGATAGCTTGTGACTCCTGGTTCTGGCCTTTCTGACCTGCCATGCACTGACCTGACATTTCTCTTCCATTTCCTCTCCTTCTGGTGCCCTACTTGACTTCTGACTTTCTTAGCCCTGCATATTCATTCCCTCAGTCTCAGGATCTTCCACAGCCCTAAGTGTAAACTCTTCTATGACATTAGACAAGAGGACAGGGGCACAGAACAGTGTCTCCTGTGTGGGCTTTGTGGACATGTTATCAATTTGTTCTATTCTCCCTCCTTTTGGTAACTGATCTTTAACTTCCCTTCCAGAAGCTACCTCTGTGTACCTGACCTGTGGCATACAAAACCCTTTGGCTACTGTGGTTGGTACCAAGATGGGCAAATGATCAAAACTGGCTCAGCGAGTGAATCCAGTGCCTGGTGTAAGGTGTGCCTTTCACCTCTCTGTTGGTCTTACACCTGGAAATATGTGTTCTGGAGATGCTGTAGCCATCTTGCAACCAAGAAGGAAAATCCTGCTGGAGACTGACCAACAGAATCAAGAAATGTAGCAAAAAAAAAAAAAATCTATGTCTGATTCATATGATTTG
Source organism: Elephantulus edwardii (assembly GCF_000299155.1). Lineage (NCBI taxonomy): Eukaryota > Metazoa > Chordata > Mammalia > Macroscelidea > Macroscelididae > Elephantulus > Elephantulus edwardii. The sequence goes on along the minus strand of NW_006399866.1, from coordinate 10,648,472 downwards.
ATACCTGGAACATACCACACCTCAAGTTAGCGTGAGCTCATGTGGGTTCTTTGTTTCTTGCAAAGTACCTTAACTGATACAGATGCCAAGTTAGGAGTCATCTATCTCTCATTTTTGGGGCTGGAGTGGCTTCCAACAACCCTCAATACTAATTCTCACACATGCCAAGTTTTGATCTTATATCCTATTTCTTCAGACACAACAGGAAAGTTCCCAGAATTCTAGTTTGGGGGGCTTACATTAAATGTAGGCAACCAGCCTACTTGTTCTGGTGTCAACTGAGGCCAGAAACATTATGGAAGTCCTGTGATCTGGAAGGAGACCAGAAACAAAGCCATACTTGTGGTCTAGCATCCTGAGTCACCCACACAGGCTCCTGCTCTGGCCCACTTCCTACACACTCAGCAGGAAACTGCTGTTTTCTGAGTGCAGAGCTGGGGTAAGAACCCAAGAATTAGAGTAAAACAACATGGCTTTGAGCCCTGACTGTACTGCTTCTGATCTGTATGTTGCTGGCCAAGTCTCCATCCTCCTCAGCTTGTTTCCTCCTGTGCAAGAGAGAAAATACCTGGTGCTCTGATAAGGTTGCTGAAGAAATTAAGTGCATTAAGCTACAGAAATCGCCTAGGATGGTGCTGAGTGTTGAAACACAGGCCTATTTCTTCGTGAGTGGGGTGAGCAATTCACCCCATGTCACTCCTGCAAGTGTCCTTAGACCACACAATGCCTAGTACCTAAAAGTTGCACACACTGCTGCTCACGTCCCAGGTGGAGGGGTGCTCAGGAGGGAACAGATTTAGGCCCCTGGCCCTCTGCAGCCAACCTTAACCTGTGCTGAATGGAGATCGGGCAGTGTAGCTTTGAAAGTAAACAGTTATTCTGAACCTCGATTTCCATTTGCCTGCCAACATTTCTCAGGATACTCGTGGCATGTCAAGAGATCTAACCTCAAGGCTGAGCGCACTGGCCTTTTCAGCTCCCAGTAAAAACTACTGAATGCTTAATCAGAAACCTCTTGAAGTTTCAGAGTTGAATTTTCAACTCTACCCTTATGAATTTCCAGAATCTTTCTTCTCTTTTATTGACTGGTAGGGAAATGGAGCATGTATGTTCGGAGATGAAATCTGTGGCTTTGGTAACTTGCCATTAAAAAGCTATCTCTGGCCTAGCCTGGGCTATGAAAAAGCCAGGGCCCTGGAAGGGCAGGCTCAGTCAGTCAGCCACTCTTGATACCTAGCAGACTGCCCACCAATCAGGCGCCATGTTGCTTTTGGCAATGGCTGTGATCAAGTCAAAGGATTCGGGACAGCCACACAATGGGACCATAGACAGTGTCACATAATGGTCATCTGTGGCTGAAGGCAGGCAGGCTTACAGCTGGAGAGAATGGAGGCAGGCAGACCACTACAATGGCTCCTATTTTCTCACACAAAGGCACAGTTGAAAAGGGCAGAAATGGTGAAAGAGGAAGAAACAATTTTCAAACAGTAGGGTTAGAAAGGTTAGTGTGCTGGGCCGCTGTCTTGAAGACAGTTAGAGTGGGCTGCTGAGTTCGGCCAGGAAAATTACTTTGGTCTGCCATGCCTGGCACCTTCTGCCCACAGCCTGTCCCATGGCCCCTTCTGCTCACACGTCTATGTCAGACTCAGGCACCATCATCCGCTATTTCCAGCACTGACTGCTGGCCAAGCTTCTACACTCCCCCTCAGGATGATAATAACTCTCTTCTGGATTCAGTTTTGCCTTCCCGACCAGGAGTGGTAGGATGCATATCAGTTACCATGTGTAAGCAAGGAGGAGAGATGCCACTGAGGGGAGCTGGTTTTCTAAGAGCCCAGAACTGGGAAGGTGGGCTGGCTGAGACGCAAGGGCAATGGAGGACTGACAGCTGTTGTGTATTTCCCTCGCCCCGGAAAAGAGACCGAATCTACGGAGGAGGGATGTGTGTGCCATCACTGAGTCAGCTACTCCTCTAATCCTTACACCCATGACGTGCACGTTCTTATCCAGTTTGTAGGTGAGAGAACAGAATTTCACTGAGGGTAAGTTACTTCCTGAAGGTCACGAGCTAGTTAGTGACAAAGCTAAAACATATGTCCAGAGTTGCTTGATTTGAATGTGTGGTTTTTACATAATGCTTCCACCAATTGACCAGGATTTGCTTTTCAATAGTGAAGAGGAGAGAAAAAAAGAAAATAATCCCCTTTTTGAGGAGATAGAAGCTGTATTTACTTCTTTTCCACTACTGAATCAACATGTGTACAGGCCTCTGTCTGTGCATTTTGTATATTTTTACCCATATCATTTCAAAGGAAGTTACGGGCATTGTGACACTTGATCCCTGAACTCCTCTCCTAGGAATAAGGTCTCTACATAGTCAAGATATCATCATTAAACCTAAGAAAATGAACAACAAAAATATACAGCATCTAGCATTCCAGTCAATCTTCAAATTTTTCCCACTTTGGCAAAAAAAAAAAAAAAACCACAACCAATCAACCCTTTAAAGATTATGTCCTTAAATCCAATTTAAGCTTCACTTTGCATTTGGTTATATATCCTACTCTCTTTTACAGATCAAATCTTTACACCTGATTTACTGTGCTAGATTCTCCCAACTCTCACTGTTATCAAGTTAGAACTGACGCATAGCTGACCCTCCTGTGGGTTTTCAGGAGGCTGTAAATGACAAGGGAGGAGACTGTCCATCTTTCTCCCATGGACCTGCTGGTGGATTCGAACTACCAGAGAGGTGCACCTTTGAGGTAGGAGCACAACTCTCCAGGAATGAAGCCACTAATCTAATCCTCCAATTGGTCTGGACCTCTCCTTTCTCCTGTCTACTTTCTCCCCTGTTCCTCCGCTTCCACGTGGCTTCCCAGCCTTGGAGCCTAAAAGGTGTCAAGGTGTCTCAGTTCTCTTCTTCCTTCCCCTCGCCCATTCCCAGGGCACATCACTAGATCTCAGGAACTCACAGAAACATGAGAACTAAACAAAACAGGAACTGAATTCTGAGAATTAAAACTCTCTATTTGGAAACAAAAGTCCTTATTTATAGAAAGCATATTTGTAAATAGCATTCTGGCCTGCTATGGGGATATTAATTTTTCTTCCTCAAATGAAAAAGAGTCATAGACATAGGAATAGAAATGAAACAAAACCAAATACCTTGCTGGACACACATCAAGAAGTTAAATGTTAATAAATTATTAACTACTTTTAAAATCCAGACCAATTGTAAAACCACAGGCCATTTACTGATGGCTAGAGAAGAGTGGGCCTACAAGACATCTGAGCACTTAGAGGGGAGGCAAGCACATGAAATGCAATTACAAGGTTGCCTGATCAGAGTATGTGCAAGGAACGGTGCAAACAGAAGTGAGGGGAGTCGGAGAACTTGCCAAAGGGATCCCACGCTGATAGTGTCAGCTCAATGGGTAAAGATGGAATTTTGGGGCTGTCAAGGAGCAGGGGTGATATGATCACTTGTGCACACTCCCCACACACCCCTCCAAGGCCAGATAGTGGATGTAGAGGGATAGTCAAAAGGAGATGTGGCTTTAACCCAGGTGAATGGTGATGTGGCCCGAACCAAGGTTGTGACTGAGGTGACGAAGAGCAGATGGATGAACAGGAAGCAGAACGGAGATGAGCTGAGGGAGGTATGGATTCAGACTTCTGGCTGGAGGGCAGTGCCACTCACTGGATAAGGTAAGAGGCAGGAGGCGCAGTGAGCTTGGTGGGGAGTATGGATTCAGACTGGACAATGAATAAGGGGAGTGAAGAACTGATGACTTTGAATCGTGGTGTTGGTGAAGAATATTGATTCGTCCATGGACTGTCAAAAGAACAAACAAATCTTCTTAAGGAAGCATAACCAGAGTGCTCCTTGGAGGCAAGGATGATGAAACTTCAGTCACATACTTTGGGCATGTTATCACGAGAGGCCAGTCTGTGGCAAAACACATCATGTTTGAAAAAGCAGATGGTCAGCAAAAGAGTGGAGCAAGATCTTTAAAGAGAGAGATTGACTGACACAGTGATTGTACTACTACAACAATGAACTTAAACCTGTTAGAGATCGTGAGGATAGTGCAGGAGAGGTTAAGGTTTCCAACCCTTGTTCATAGGGATCTATCTGTTGCAGTAGACTTGACAACACTCAACAACAATATTCTACTCAGTCTAGAGGCCTGTGGTTTGAGGTGTTTGGGGAACATGGGCTGTCATGTCATAGGCAACAGGGAACACCTGCTGGAGCTGAACTGATAGGAATCCACGCTCAGAAGAATTTCTCAGGACACTCAGAGCCAAGGGTACTGAAAAGGCACTTGCTGCCTCAGCAGCTTCTCTAGCCCAGTGTGCACTGGCACTGAATGACTTGGCTTATGCCGGTTGAGTGAGAACTCTACCTGTACAGACAAGCAGGAAATCACATTCCAAGAGCTGCTCCTGGGGGTGGTATCCCAACCCAACTGCTGCGGGTCCTTGAAAGCCAAGGTAGTATTTGGTTTGGCTTAGGTTTAACTGGCTTTTCAAACTTTATAGTTAAGGGATTTAGAATTGAGGCACCTTTTGGAATCTGTCAGACCGGAAGGCTGACAATTACTTTTTTACAGGATAATTGAAGGAAATGCAAAAAAGGAAATCCTGGACAGGTTATCTTATCATGGTGCTCTTAGGCAGCCTCATTCTCCCATGCTACTATCAATGAAGAGTTCCTGAGAAAGCCCAGCTACCAAGACCCACCATGTGGGCAGCCCACAGAACCAGAGTCTAGCCACCGGGTTCACTCTGTCAGTCCAATGCCCTTAGCCAGGGAAGGAGAGCCACACATGGTTAAGAGAGGTGAGGTACTGCTTGCTTTAGAGAACAGATTATATATAAGTTCAAGCAAACATTTCCTCCATATGCCAAAGAACCCCCAGACAAACCAAACCAGTGGTCGTCAATTCAATTGTTACTCATGGCGCTGATCTCATGTGCCTCAGAGGAGAATGATGTTCCACGTTTGAGTGGCTGATTTTTCTGAAATAGACTGCCAAGCCTTCCCAGGGGCCTCTGGGTGAACTTGCTCCCCAACCTTTCAGTCAGCAAGTCGAATGTATTAATGGTTTGCTCCAGCCAGGGACTCATTACATGGGTGTAATAACTTATTCTTTGTCAGCTGATAGTAAAGATTCCATTAAGTGAGCACAGAGGTGGAAGTGGCCTCTCTTTAGTGCACAGAGCAGAGCCATATCCATGGGGCCTACCTCTGCTGACGTCCTGAAAGAGGAAAGGGGCCAAGGGAAGATGTCTTGGTTGTGGGGCTTCCCAGGCTCTGTTCAAGAAGACATTGTTCTCTTGATCCTTCTACATCCACAGAAAGAAGGGAATCTCTACTCCCCATCCCAAGAGAGAAAAGCAAGGAGAACCCTTTTATTTCTCTGTGGTGCCCTCATTCACCCCTCTCCATAGAAGGGGTGCACTCCTGAGGTAGTTTGTGAAGAACGCTCCATCAGCCCTTCTAGTTCTCTCCACAGAGTGTTGCTCCTCCTCACTTTTGGGCGGCTAATGCTCCTGTCTGTAGTCCAATGGAAGCAGCAACTGACCACTTCTCCAATGTACAGTAACTGAGGCTTTTTAATTTTGGGGTGAAATTTTCACAAACGTACTTGGCTTCAGGTTGGCAGCAATAGTCTCCTTTCAGTTTTCTCAGTAAATACCTGGCATTTCAACCTCCTCATTATGGTCTCCTGGGCCTCATTTCTCAATTGATTCTGAATTTGGGAAGTGTGGGGAGAAAATGTGTTAATTAAAGCCTCTGTAAATCTAAACATTTTCCAAGGTAGAACTAAGCCTTCTCAAGTTATTTGGGAGATCCTTAACTCTTCAAACTCTTCATATAAGAGAAGAAAGCAAGATGAACTAAAAATTCATTTATTTGGCTCTCATCTGGAATTCTGTCAACACGTGCTCACCACAAGGCAATGTGTACAATTCGTTTAGAAAAGAAATGAATTGCATTTAGTGTGTTGACAAAATATCTTTTCATTACAGGGTCCAATTCTAGACTATATAGAGCAGTCATTGTCCATGTGTGGGTCTATCTCCTTTCTACCTTGAGCTTCACAAGGGGAAAGACTGTGGACTTCTTTATCTTACACAGATGAGTAGATGTACAATTAATGCAAGAATGGTTCTAACTTTAAAGAAGGAAAGGTCACTTGAGGTGAGCGCAAGTTGGGGGGGGTCCTCTTCCTAGAAGTGGCAGTTTTAGTTGAAGACCAAGTTCCCCTCTTGCTGCTCGTGCAGTCTACAGAAGATCTCTATTTGACTCCTTGGAGCCCTCCCCACGCCCCCTCGTCAAGGGTTTGCACAAAGCTCTCCTGCACATGGACCCAAGCTTTGCAAGACTGAGAACGTTATGGTAATCTCAATAATCTCCATCTCCACGTCACTGCCGGATGTTCTTTTTTTTTTTTGCTATGTGTACCATCAAATCAGATCTGACTGGTACAGGAGGAGATTGCCTCTCCTTCTTCAGCAGAGCATCTGGTGGATTTGAACCGCATACCTTCTGGGATTGCAGGGTAGCTTCCTGCCACTAAGCCACCAGAGCTCCCTACTGTCGGATGTTCTTAAGGAATGAAATCCACTCCCTGCTTCCCAAGAGGAGAAGCTATGGTTCAGGTGACACATGGATAAAGACTTATGTTTTTTAATTTGATATGTTTTAGAGAAAAAATGAACAAGTCCATTACACCTGCAATTTTGCCAATGTCTATACTTAAGATGAGGGTAAAAGGTGGTACGAATATCAGGTCTGAGTCTAGTTACAGAAAATATCAAGTGAAAATGCTTGATGGTGGGAAGCACTTCTGAAACGGCACTCAAAAACCTGTTCGGCACTCAAAAACCTGTTCGCTGGGAAGAACAAAAGTCTCTAAAACTCATGCTGGCCAGTAGTAGGTGCTCTAGAAATAGTATCTGCTTCAGTCAGCGGCCAATGAAACCAGGCACCTGGGAAGAACTGAAGGACAGCGCGCCACAGGGGCAAAGCAGAAGGAGTTAAAAGAAAGGGGTGTGCAGTTTCCAGGCCCATCCCCCCTGCAGCTAATCTGTCACCAAATGAAGAAGCGGCCGGCATAGTGAGCTAGCTGGCAGTTCACTCACAGCAAACTGATTAAGAATGTTCAACCAACAGCAGACTGGAGACCTTTCCAGCGAAAATAAATAGAGTGTAGACTGTATGCAAATGTGTTTGTCACTTTGACAGCACGTCTCAATTAAGGCATCTCGCGGCTGTGGGTAGGCTCTGCGGCTGCAGCTGTAAGGGAGAGCCCACTGCATGGCTGATACTCGGGGCTTGACCTTAATCCGCATGCATGCATTAAAAAAAATCCTGCCTTCCTGTACACTTGCATAATGCTGGCAGCCACGTGAGGGAAGTGACAAACGGGGAAAAAAGCCACTTTCATCCTCTCCAGTTTACAGACCTGTGAAGGCACAGACAGCTCTTATTTCAACAGAGTTTGGGGTGGCTTTTAAAATTGTTTATCCCCCACCTGCATGCGTGCACTCGAGCGAACACATACACACACACATACACACTTACTTATTCTGCATTTAGCCGGGAATGACATGAAAGCATCTTTACTTCTTGCTGAAATGGAAAGAAGGTCTTTCTCCATTTCAAATAGGGCCTCCTTTTTTGTGTTTCGAAAATGGAATGTTTAACACCATGAAATCCCTCTCCCCCGCCCCCTCTTTCTCTGTAATGGGCTCCAAACTACAGCGAGGAGCTCTTTTCATGGGAAGGTTAGTGTGTGCAGGAATGAGGACAAAGGAAAGCAGGAAGCGGGCTCTGGAATGCCATGCTGGCGACAAGTGGGGGCTGTGCTTTCGGCAAACAGCGCCAGGGAATTGGGGCGCAAACTTCCCCAACAGAATGTGAGCGCGGGAGGGGGCAGCGCTTCAGGGGTGAAAACACCAATGCCATTTGGAGATAATCATTAACCAAAAGCGCACTACACTGCGGGTGCTACTTTCTTTTGCTTTCAATTTTATAGCAACTCTTTTATGTGCAAAATCAGAAAAGTTAAAGATGTACAAATGTGTGCTACCTGAAAATATTGATTAAAGGGCAAATTCTTATCTTTTGATAAACTCACTCCTTGTGATAATAACCCAAAGCTACAACTTTGTTGGCTCCCTTCAGGTCTAAATTGTTCAATGCCTGGTACACAGGAGGCCTCTGGGAAATGTCTCCTAAAAAGAGGAACATGGGGGCTTCTAAGTTCTTTATGTGGTGATAGCAATCAAATTATATAAATATATCGATTATCTTAATCATGCTTCTAATTCAGGTGATTTAAAAAATAAATAACTGTACATTCTTATTATAGTCCTATTTTGAAAAAAAAAAAAAAAGCATTTCTCATAAAGCATAAGAAAACAATACTTCTTGCTAGTCTAGTATCCGCTCAAGAAAAGTAGAGAAGGGCACAAAATTTCTTTTTCAGCCAAAAACTTAATCCTCAATTAAGATACAGATAACATTTCCAGTCTCTGTACAGGGGACAATGTTTGACTTAAGGGGGGAAAGCAAGCAAACAGAAATTTTTTTCAAATGCACAGGCTGACAAAAATAGTTGGTTAAAAAAGTGAATCTCTAGAATCCTAGTGTGGGTGTTTACTCTGAGAAGCACTACTCCTGATATTGATTTTCAGGAAGTACATTAATAAAGAACTCCTAATTGATTTTCTAAGACTTCGCTTGTTGCCTTTTATTTGAAGGTGCAAAGAAGGGCCTGTGATGCTAAAGTGTTCTAATGAGATGCTTAGCTACCAGAGGCACCTTAACCAGAGAACCTGGGAGTGGAGGAGACAGCAGCTGCATTTAATAACTTCATTCAGTAGGTGAGCTAGTTTAGGACCAGAGCCATGCCTCTTTGTCAGTATTTTTTAAAATTCACTTTCAAAACATTTTTGCACCAAATAAACACTGGAAGAGGTGAGAAATTCCATGGAGTTGTTTTGCCAAAGAGTCGAAATGAAAAACCATCTGTGGCATGTGCTAGAGCTTCTGGTGAAGTGCAGACTGAGAAGAGGACCAGGGAACATACCTGTCCAAAGTGGACTGTGATTGGCCTCCGGTCTTCTCGGAGCTTGGGGTCCTTGGCCTCTACCAATGGAGATGGCGCAGTCTTCGGTAGCTGCTCTTCTGTGGTGATGGTACAGCCATTCTCGGTGATGTCCTGAGGGGAGAAGTAGGACAGTAGGTTGATGTTTGGGGCCACAATTCCTGGCTTTGAACACAGGTGCTCTCTAAGACCCCAGAGCTAAGAGACCACAGGACTCAATCAGTATTCAGAACTCCTCCTTCCGACAAAGGGGTAGAACAGGGAGGATAATTCAATTTTGCCTGCTGAGGACTAGAGATGTCTTTATACATGAAATGACATATGAAAATAATAAATATTAAATTACAGGGACAACACAACAATAATTCAAGGCAGGAGAGAAAAAACTATTTCAACTTACTATCTTACACAGAGATTTTCATTTTGACATATTCACTTTTGCCCACTTGCAGACACTTAAAAAATTACTTGCAATCACAGCTCATGTATAATTTTATATCCCAATTTTTAAAGGATTATCATAAGCCTCCATGCTGCCACATAATCATTATAATATAATCTTAATGGATGCATAATATTTCCTGGAGTCGATACACAATCATTTAATACACCATTCGGCATTTAGGCGGCTTCTATTTTTTTAAATATTAAAAACACTAGAGTCATAAACAGTTGTGTGGATTTTTTTTCTCTTTTCTTCTGAATTATTTCTTGTATGAAAATCCCTTGTTGTTACTAGGTCAAGGGATACAAACATTTTTAAGATTTTTAATTCATGCTACCAAATTGCTTCCCAATTTACACCAACAACTAGGAATGGATGCGTTACCAGTGTCACGGTGCTCTTGTTAGTCTTACCGTTTTAAAAATGTATCGCTAATTTAATAGGTGAAAAATTAGACCTCATTGTTGTTTTAATTTGCATTACTTTGATTATCTGAGTGTGGACATGTTCTCCACATTGTTTACTGCTGATGCTACTGTGTATGGAGGGGGTCTATGAGTGTTCCCTTTTTCTCTATCCCCAGCCTTCCTCACAGGGAACAGGGCAAAAGCTGAGTCAGAACTCCACAATTTGGGAAACATTTAGGGAACCAGAGTAACCTGTGTAAATTCAGAAACTTACATTTAATTTGCCTTCTGAAAGAAGAAGTAAGGTTTTCAAAGAAAAGCAAAATTCCAATGTGTGCAAGACGGACATGGCTCCTTTGGCTAAAGCTGACTACCGGTTATGCACATGGGTTATTTGGAATGTGGATGGTACTTGCATATGCAATAGATCACATGTTTTATTAAAGCCATGGACGTTGCTTCAACCCTCACTGGAACAAGGCGGAGAAAACATGTACCAAAAAGAAAAGTCTCCGTTTAAATAATAATTCTTCAGCAAAGTAAAAAGAAATAATTCCAATCTAGTAGTAAATAATAATACAATTCTTAGAATTTATTTCATGGCAAAAGTAAATACAGATTTTTATTAGTAAAACATATCCTTCTTTGACCACTCCTTAAGTTCTGCACATAAAAGACTTGACAATTTATAGCCTCTAGTTTTTTGGAGGAAAAGAGGTCCCTTATTGAATAACAATGCATTAAAACAGAAATATATTTAACATTTTTTGGCCTCAGTTTTCTCATCTGTAAAGTGAGAATGTGGTGGCTAGGAGGATTAAAGAAGATAATGTTTAGAACATATCTGCCACTCAATAAATGATAGGCTTTTAAAGTATAGAAAAGAAAATCCAATCTTGCATCCCCACCTGCTAACCTCGTGGCTTCCTTTCCTAAAGAATCAAGGCCACCTCTAGACAGGCCAACCTCAAGGAAGTTTTGCTGTTGTTGTTAGGTGCCGCTGCATTTGTTTCAACCCAGCCATCCCATGGGTAGCAAAACAAAACACTGCCTGGTTCTGCATCATTCTTCGTTACTGCTGTTTGAGCCCACTGGGGCAGCCACTGTGCTAATCAATCTCACTGAGGGTGTTCATCTTTTTCTCTGATCCCTGAATTTACCAAGCATGTCTCTTTCCAAGGGGCTGGCCCCTGAAAGAACATATGTAAGATGAATTGTTACCATTCTTGTTTCAAAGGTGGATTCTGGCTATACTTTTCCAAGAAAAGTTTGTTCAGTATTTTAGTTCAAGTATATTCAGTAATCTTTAATCTTTATTATCATCATAATACAAATGTAGAAGATCTGGTGGCCTAGTGGTAAGAACCTGTGCTGCAATCCTGAAGGCATGCATTTCAAAGTCACTAGCTGCTCCGTGGTAGAAGGATAGGCAATCTCCTCCCGTGAAATTAACTCTCTCTGAAAAACCGCTGGAGGGTTAACTATGGGTCGGTTCTGGCTTGATGGTACATAACAGCAACAACAACATATGTATAAATTCTTCTTTGGTCTACTTCATTGTCTTCTTTTACACACATATGAGGCAAATGAAAATATTATGGCTTGGCTAGGCATGCCTTAATACTCAAAGTGACATCCTTGTGGTTTTGTAGAGGTTCTTTGCAGCTGATTTCGTTCATAGGGTTGCTATGAGTCGCCTACCACTCGACGGCACTTAACACAGAGAGAGACCAGCTGGCCCAGTGGCCCAAAAGTGATGCTAACAAGCCAAAGGTGGGTGACTCTAATCCGCAGCCTTCAGGCCAGTTCTTAATTGTTTTTGGTCTAACATTCTTGTAGGTCGTATAGCCCTCGTGTGTCCACTTGCAATACAGAGGTAACTTGTAGTTGCTGTGAAGCTGAACACTGTGACGCTGATGTGTCAAATGCAGTAATGGTTACCCATGGTGGGCAGTGTTTGGTAGGGCTCCCCGGTTAAAACAAGCTTGGAAGAGGAGTGGCATCCACTTCCATAATAGCTTGCCTCTGGAAACTCTATGAACCTGGAGAAAGGATGAAAGTCACGCAAGGGTCGAGGACTTTCATTCATAGGGTCGCTATGAGTTGCCTATGACTTGACAGCACTTAATAACAACAACGACAACAACATGCACTTTGATTTCCTGAGTGCAGCTTTCATGGACAGTGATTGTAGATCTAAGTGAAATGAACCCTTTAACTACTTCAATCTTCTGTTTACCATGATGTTGTTAATCGGATTACTTGGGTTTTCTTTATGTTGAGGTGTCACCCATACTGAAGGCTGTAATCTTGGCTTTTCATTAGCAAGTGCTTCAAGTCCTCTTTGCTTTCAGCAAGCAGAGATGCATCATCTGTGTATCTCAAGTTTTTAATGATTTTCCCCTCCAATCCTGGTGTTTTGCTTCATATTATGAAGCTTCTCAGATTATATGCTTAGCATACAGAGTGAACAGTATGTTGAAAGGATACAACTCTAACACAAATCTTTCCTGATTTTAAACTACACATATGATCTGTCTGAATGAATATTTCTTGGCCCATATATAGTTTCATCTGAGCACAATTAAATGTTCTGGAATTCCTATCTTTTCAAAGTTATCCTTAATCTGGTACGATCCATACAGTCAAAGGCCTTTGCATAGTTAGCAAATACAAGTAAACATCTTTTTGGTATTTTTTGTTTTCAGCCATGACCCATTTTACTTTAGCAGTGATACCCTTTGTTCCACATTCTGTTCTGGATCTAGTTTGCACTTCTAGTACTTCTCTGATGATGTACTGATATAAACATTTTTAAATAGTCTTCAGCAAAAAAAATTATCTGCTTGTGATTATTAATGTTGTTATTGCTGATTGCTTTCAAGTCAAGCACAACTCATAGCGACCCTATGAACAAAAGGCCTGAAGCCCCCCCTACGACTATCGACATTTATCAAAGTTCATAGAGTTTCAGGAGGCATGTTGTTTAGGAAGTGGATGCCACTCCTGCTTCCAAACCTGTCATAGTATGTTATGTGCCATTTAGATGCCTGCGATGTACAGCGACCCTGTGTACAGCAGCTCTTAACTCTTCCCTGTCCTGAGCCAGTCTCACTAATTCCCATACACCAATCCCCATCGCACCAGTTACTGTATAAATACATCTCATCCGGGGTCTCCCTCTCCTACACTGTCCATTCACCCTTCTAAGCATTATGTCCTTCTCCAAGGACCAATCAATCCTGGTCACGTGCCCAAAGTGAGGTGAAACTTCAAAATCCTAGCCTCCAAGGAGAGACTTGGTTTCACCCTCTCCACGACAGACCTGTTTGTTTTCTTGGCAGTCCATGGTATGTTCAAGACTCTTCTCCTGTCATCTTTAGTCATTGTCCAACTCTCTAAAGCATAAAAAATAATTGAGAAGACCATGACCTGGATTAGGCGCACCTTTCTATCTAGACTGACATCACTGCTCTTCAGCACTCTGGAGACGTCCATGACAGCAGATTTTCCCAACCCAATTAATCTTTTGATTTTCTAACTGCTGGGGTTAAGTGTTGATTGTGGGTTCAAGCAAGCTGTAACTGTTAAAAATCTCAATCTCTTCTCCATCTAAGATGGTGCTGCCAATTGGCCCAGTGGTGAGAAACTTTGACTTCTTGATGTTGAGCTTTAATCCATATTGAAGACTACAGTCCTTGACCTTTTGCAGCAAGTGCTTCAGGTCTTATTCAGTTTCAGCAAGCAAGGTTGTATCATCTTAATATTGTAGGTTGTTAATAAGTCTTCCTCCAATCTTGATGCCACACTCCTCCTTATAAAGCCCTCTTTCCCAAATGATCTGTTCTGCATGCAGACTAAAAAGGTATGGGGACAGGATTCATCCCTGACACACTCTTTTGCTGATTTTGAACCATGCAGTGCTTCCTTGCTCTGTTTTGAGGACTGCTTCTTGGTCCGAGTATAGGTTTCATATAAGCATGATTAAGTGTTCTGAGAGTCCCATTTCCCTCAAGGTTAGGCACAATTTATCGTGGTTCACACATCAAATGCCTTTGCATAGTCAATGAAACGCAGATACACATTCTTCTGTTACTCTGCTTTCTGTCAAGATCCATCTGACATTGGCAATAATGTCCTTAGTGCCATGACCTCTTCTAAACCCAGCTTGTATTTCTGGTAGTTCTCTGTTAATGTACTGTTCAAGTCTTTTCTGGATAATCTTCAACAGGATTTTGCTAGTGTGTGACATCAGTGATATTGTTCGATAATTTCCACACTCTGTCAGGTCACCTTTTTTTTGGAATGGGAATAAATATGAATCTCTTCCAGGCAAGTGGCCACATAATTGTCCTCCAGATTTCTTGGCACAACTTGGTGAGCACATGCAGGGCAGCATCTGTTTGCTGAAATATGTCAATTGGTAGTCCATCAATTCCGAGGGCTTTATTTTTTCCAAGTCCTTCAGAGTAGCCTGCACTTTCTCCTTCATCACCATTGCCTCTTGCTCATATGTTGTTTCTTTAAATTCTTCTGTGTCAGCCAATTCTTTTTGGTACAATGACTCTGTATACTCCTTCCACCTGCTTTTAATGCTTTTTGAATCATCCAGTATTCTGCCCATAGCATCCTTAAGCATTGCAACTTAGGACTTGAATTTATTCTTTGGTTCTTTCAGCTTAAAAAAAGCTGAACAAGTTTGGCCCTTATTTCTGGATTCCATTTAACCACTTTTGGAAATGAGTACAAAGGCAACTTCCCCCTAGCTAGTTGTCCAGCTAGCTTTCTTCCAAATTTCTTGGCATAGATAAGTGAGTGCTTCCAATGTTGCAGTCATTTGTTGAAATATTTCAACTACTAGTCCCTTAATTCCTAAAGTCTTGTTTCAGGCCAATATTTATAGTATAGCTTGGACTTACTGCAAAGCCTCATTATTAGTATTCTTTCAATACAAGCCCTTGATTTTATGTTTGAGTGCTATCAATTCTTTTTGCTACAGTGACTCTATGTATTCTTTCCATATTCTTTTGATGCTTTCTATGTTAAAAAATTTTCCCTTAGAATCCTTCAGTGTTGCACATTAAGGTTTGAATTCTTGTATTCTGTTTTTTTTCAGCTTGAGAAATGTTGAGCATATCCTTGTCTTTTGGTTTTCTACCTCCAGGTCTTTGTATATTTCCTCTTGAGCTGCTCTTCACCCTTCCTTCCATTTGCTTTAACGTCTTTACACTCAAAATTCAAGAACAAGGTTCAGAGTCTCTTCTGCTATCTGTTTGGGGTTGGGTTTTGTTTCTTTTTTGTGATTAGACTGTTAGTCTTGAAAAATTCCATCATGTGATCTCTAGCACAGTTTCCATTATTGAGGGTGTATTTTTCCAGCTATCTTTCTTTCTTTGTTTTCAATGTAGTCACAATTATAAAATGAAAAGCAACTCTTTTTTTTAATTTTATTATTTTGTGTGTGTGTACCGTCAAATCAGATCTGATGGTACAGGAGGAGACTGTCCCTCCTTCTCCAGCAGAGCATCTGGTGGATTTGAACCACGCACCTCTGGGATTAAAGTGCAGCTCCCTGCCACTAGACCACCAGAGCTCCCTGAAAAGCAACTCTTGAGGGTCAGCTTCCTGGGTATTAGTGAACTGAAATGGTTTGGTATGGCTCATACGTTTTACTGTGTCAAGAATGACAAACTGAAGAATAGCATCACTTTCATTGTTGATATGAACATGTCAAGATCAATTTTTGAAGCCCAGCTCTTTTAGTAATACGCTAATAAGGATGATAGAAGAAGAATCAATGCCTCTGAGTTATGGTGCTGGAGAAAAGTATTGAATATACAATGGACACCAAGAGAACAAATAGGTTCATCTTGGAGTGTGTGAAACCAGGCTGCTCCCTGGAGGCAAGGATTTTGAAGCTTTGTCTCATATACTTTGGGCATGTGGCCAGGAAGGACCAGTCCTTGAAGAAGGACATCATGCTTGGAAGAGTAGAGGCTCAAAAATGGAAGATCCTGAACGAGATGGGCTGACAAAGAGGCTATCACTGTGAGGTTCTATGTGTCTGAGACGGTGAGAATGGCTCAGGATGGGACAAGGTTCAGTGCTATTGTTCATATGGTTGCTGAGTCGTAGTTGACTCGATGGCATGTGACAACAACAATATAAGGAAGAGTAGTTAAAATAATAGTTAACTATTACTTTATGTACTTATTATCAATACTGAAGATGAAGACACTGAAAATTTTTGCCAACAACTTCTGCAGGAGGCTCTATTGTTTCTAAACAACACAGGGAAATGATACCCTATTGCCTTTGCAGAGAGGGCTGGGAACAAGTGGACAACTATGGTTCAGAGCACTGGCTAGGTCATTTTCAGTGGGGTAGAGGCTCCAGGATGAGAAAGGATGCTGACAGCCAATTAAAATTGGTTCTTTGGTGGGAAAAATTGCCTAATGTGCTCAGGTCAAGAGGAACAGAGAGAAGAAGCTCGTCTGCACCAGAAATCAAGGGACAAAGAGGCCTTTTGGATCCACATGTAGATATGGGGTGAAAGGTTGAGTGCTTAGTTCAGGGAAAGTTGTTTGAGTATATGTAAGAATAAATGAAATTAAATTGTAAGGTAACATGTTAAGGAAATATTTTTCACTAATTGATTAAAAACTATGAGAGCTATTTAGAAAAGAGGAAATGGTAGGTCCAGGAGAAAGGTCTTAGCATAAGCTTATAAGTAAAAATACTTCTAGTTTTAGTTTCTCCACTAACCAATAGTCTGTTATTTCTAATTCACTCAACTTTTTGTCACCTCCTCCCTCATCGCCCGACAATGAGGACACCATCACCTGCTTAGCAAACTTCAAAGCTATTGAGAAGGTGAGTTAAACAAGATGAAAAGTGAAGAAACATGAACAAATGCTACGAGACTGAGCAGATTAAATGTTAGACCCTTGCTTTCTACAAAATGAAAATAAACCATCTAAAGAGAAGCTCTTCCCTGTGCGGAGCACCTTGGAACATGGTAGGTTCCTTTCAGGTCCTTAACCTTCAGTATCTCAGTTTCTACAACAATCATAAGCTAGACAAAATGATTCCTCTTTTTTTCAAGGTGAGGAAAACAGAACTGTCGTGAACTGGAATTGACTTGATGGTAATGGGTTTGCCTTTTGGTTTGATTTTAGATGGGGAAATAGGGCTCAGAGAAAGTAATCTGCTTAAGGCTGCAAAGCTGTAAAGCTACTCAATAGTAAATGTCTCCTGGCATTTTACCATTTTAGCATATAACAAAAGCACAGTGAAGTTGTTTTGAGTTGAGGGAGTGCTCAATAAGTTATCAGTTATGATCTCTGCCTTGGATGCCAATGAAGCTTTGCTTATCTTTTGTTACAGTGATTACATTATTCCCTGGTTTATGAGCTCTGGTCTCTGCCCTAGAGCCTTGAATGCTCTCAAATAAACCTTTGTAAAATTGAGTTGAATGCTTGGAAGGTAGATGTGTCCAATACACAAATGTACTGTGCCTCAAAAAACAGTGCTGCTGCACACTTATTTTATTTGGAAGGTCCAATGGTACAGGACTTCTTACAGAGTACTCTGGCTTGTCCCAATGATATACTAATGTTTTCATTTCTTTTTCCAGTGGGAAAGGACAACTTCTTCCTCCCAGAATCCTAGAGAGAAAAAAGAGTGAGAAGCCCAATTCCAGAAGGAAAAAAGCTGGCTCACATCACCTGCTGAATTCACCAGCAAAGGTGTTTTATGTAGTAGCAAGAACAACAATATCATTGGTGTTGAGTCAGAGCGGACTTATAGCTGGCCTTCCAGTGGACTTTTGGAGGCTGTAAATGCAAAGGAAAGAAACTGCCCATCTTTCTCCCATGGAGCAGCTGGTGGATTCAAACCGCTTGCCTGGACTGGCAGCACGACTCTACCATTAGGCCACCAGTGCTCCCTTACATGCAGGAGATATCCAATAACAGCAATCTTGATTGATACTCATCAGAAGGAAATCATGGTCTAACTTCATACAGTTAGCAGAGGCTGGCCAAATAGGCACTCTCATTTCCTCATGGTGGGAAAACAGATCAGTAATTTATATCAAAACCTTACAAGATACATGTTTGACTCAATTTCATTTACAGAAACATATCTTAATGAAAAAAATTTTTAAATTCTTGCAAATTTTTATAGAAAATTAGAAGTAACAAAAGTGTCCAACAATGAGAATGCTTAATAATGCCATATCCACTGGATGAAAGTTTATGTAGCCATTTAAGACTTCCAGGGAGGCCCTGGGGTGGCAGAGTCCATGCCATGTCACACTGCTAACTAAAACCTCTCCAGAGGTTTGACTTCAACAAAGATGAGTATCCTTCTCCCATCAAGATTTACAGCCTCAAAAACCCAACAGAAGGCCACTATGAGTTAGAATTGGCATAACGGTTGTGAGAAAGTGAGTAATTTAAAACAATGACTTTGTTGTTGTTGTTGTTATGTGCCATCAAGTTGCCTGTGATGCATAGTGACCCTATGTACAACAGCTCTGCAGCCTGTCCTGTCCTGACCTAGTCTCACTCTGACACACCTACCCACTCAACCCCAGTTATTGTGACGATTCATCTCATCTGAAGTCTTCCTCTCCTACACTGTCCTTCCACCCTTCCAAGCATGATGTCATTTTCCAAGGACTGGTCCCTCCTGGCCAGGTGCCCAAATTATGTGAGATGGAGCTTCAAAAATCCTTGACTCCAGAGAACAACTTAGTTTCACTGTCTCTAAGACAGGTCTGTTTGTTCTCTTGATGGTCCAGTATGTTCAAGATTCTTTTCCAGCACCACAACTCAAAGGCATTGATTATTTTTCTGTCCTTTCTGATGCACAGCAAGTAATTGTGACAATCATGGCCTGGATCAGGCACACCTTAGTCTCTAGACTGACATAGTTGCTCCTCAGTACTCTGGAGTACAGCAGATTTTCCCAGAGCAATTTGTCTCTTGATTTCCTGACTGTGGTGCCAAGAGTGTTGATTGTGGAGTCAAGTAAGTCTAAATTGTTAACAACCTCAGTCTCTTCTCCATCTAAGATGGTGCTGCCAATTTGCCCAGTGGTGAGAACCTTTCTTGACGCTGAGATGCAATCCATATTGAAGACTATGGTCCTTGACTTTCTGTAGCAAGCGCTTCAGGTGCTCTTCAGTTTCAGCATGCAAGATTGTATCATTTGCGTATCTGCAGGTTGGTGATGAGTCTTCCTCCAATCCTGATGTCACATTCTTCCTCCTAACGCCCAACCTCCTGAATGATCTTTTCCGCATATAGATTGAAAAGGTATGGAGACAGGATGCATCTCTGATGCACTCCTTTCCTGATTTCCTTGCTCTGTTCTGAGGACTACTTCCTGGTGTAAGTATAGGTTATAAAAAAGCACAATCAAGTGTTCTGGGATTCTCATTTTCCTCAAGGTTAGCCATAATTTGTTGAGATCCACACAATGTGTGAAAATGACATTAATCACCTAAATATGTACAGGTGGAGATGTTAAGTGACTATGAAAGTTTTAAAACAGGTGATTACCTACTACTTTTGGCTTGTCTGATACATAGAACGATCTTCAAGAAACATATATTTAGATTGTAAATGGAAAAAAATACCCCCTCTTCTAAATGTCATTTTTAAAAAAGTTGACAAAAAGGGCATATTAATTCCTTTTCTAAGGTCATGGAGGAGGAAGACACCAGATCAAGTTGCAGATGAGAAAATACCATAAGTTGGCCAATCTCTTCCGAAAAATCCTATAGCTTGGCTCAGACTCTGGGGTCCAATTTATTCCTATTCCTCAAAAAGAAAAGGAATCAGAAAGTAATTAAATTCATGTCATTACATGCCAGGCAAACAATGTAACAAAAATTATGAATGAGATACAATCTCTACCCCTCTAAAAGGCAAGTACAATAAGTAGCTCTTCAGATATAAACATTCATGAGAAGTAAGGGGTCTATGTCTTAGAAGACCAAATGAGGAAGCTATATCTTCAGAGGGTCTCTGAATGGCCTTGGATAAGAGGTAGGGTGGGAACTAGACTTGGAAGAAGCCTAGGATAAGATTTTATGAAGCAGAGATGTGAGAGTGGAATATTCCCACCTGTAGGAGGCAGAGGATGGAGCCTTTTTAGGAATGATGGATGCTCTACTGGACGGGGGAAAGGATTCCAACACTAGAGTGGGAAGGTTTAAAACCTTTAAAGGGAGTGGCTCAGTCAGAGCTGAGTACTAGAAAGAATGCCCTGCTGGCTGTGTGGACAACCTAAAGGGAGATTATTTCTTGCCAACCATGTCTTCAAAAACACATGCATGTGGGTGTTTGGGCATATCTGCTGTTCCAGATGTGGGAGATAAGAAAACTGATAGAATGGAAAAGTCCTGTTGTTATTTGGACCCATGATCTAATCTTCCTAACAACTCAATACAATGAATATTTCCTCTATTTTATAAAGAAAACTGGAAAGGCCAGAGAGATTTATTGACTTACTCACACAACTAACATCCTATATAACTAGCATTGACCCAGCTTGTCTATTTCAAAAGCCTCAATTCTAGACCATGAAGTTGCAGTAATTGGGGGTGGGCAGGAAGGATGAGTTAAAGGTTCCCCTCCCAGGTGTGTGAAGCAGAGGTCTTACTATCTTCGACTTGAACTCTTTATGGGAGAACTACTTGTCTCCATTCCCAGACTCTTACCAAAATCTATCAGACATACTGCCATTGAGTTGGTTCTAATTTATAGTGACCTTCTGGTGTCTGAGGTTGTAAATCTTTAGGATAGGAAATTGCCCACCTTTCTCCATGGAGTGCCTGGTGGATTCAAACTACTGACCTTTTCGTTACCAGCACAACACATAATGCACTATGCCAGTAGAGTTTCTTCAGACTCCTGCAGGGCCCTTCTTTTCCCAGTCTACCACACACAACAACAAATGCAAATTAAAATATGAATATTGATATCAAAATAGTACACAAAGTAGGAATTTCTGTGATTGAGGCTGACATGTATTTTAATGTGTCTGGAGACTGGGAGCTGACAGTTAGTTGTTTGATAAAGTGTGAAAATGTCAGTTCTATGAGCATCTACCTAGATTTCTCTGCCCCATATATGCTTACTCACTCCCATCAATATACTGGGAAATGTTTGGCCAGAAACTCAGCTTTGCTAACCCAACTGTGAATTCGCTATTTTCAGTCACAGAGTCTACAAAGTCAACAAGCTCAATTTGTCTTTTAGAGATGAAAGATTTAGAAACTTTCAAAAGAGTTGGAAAATGAGTCTACTTTACTAATTTTTATGTTAAAGGAAAAAATATCTTTTAGAAGTCCCTCAATTGGTAAATTATTTCCTTACTTCATGTTTGCTGCATGTGAGGAGGTACATCTGTACCTGTGCGTATGTGTGTGTGTGTTTGAATGGCACTGCTTTTAAAACAGGGCACTCTAATGCCAGCCTTGTATGGTTCTGTATTGGGAATGCAATGTATTGAGGCACAAGCCCAGCCATGCAGCATTCTTCTGCGGGCCAGGTGTGGTAGTGAGATGCTTTGGAGGGAAGAATTACATTCTCTCTTTAAAAAGTGATAGCTGATGGCATCTTTGCCATTTCTGCTTTTTTTTCTAATTTTGAGCAAATCAGACTTTAAAGGAGGCAGAGCTATAGAAGAACTTGACCACTTTGCTCCATTTGTCCAGAGAAATATGTGATCCATCCTTCTTTCTTTTTTTTTTTTTTTTTGTGGTTGGGCTGAAGCTGAGCAGGTCTGGAAAAAAGCCACACTACGGTATCTATTAACAATTATTTGCCAGTGGTTACATGGATACTCTGAAAGCTCCTATTTCAGGTGCTTTGAAAATCTGCTGCACAAATGAACAAGGGATAGAGCTGGGGCCTTGCTCAGTCATATTAGAGATGGACCCTCCACACACCACGGTGACCTCTCTGCAGGTCGGCACCACACTGTCTATTTGCAATTCAAACCCAATGCGAGAGCTAGGAGGGCAACACCGGGTTCTTGATTATGTCTGCGAGGTCACCATTCCTATGCAGAGTTGGAGGAGGCCAGGTGGCAAACCAGTATATTTGAAAATTGGATCTTTGCTGGGAACTGCCTCGATTTTGGAGCAGAAACCAAACTGGCAATGTCTGCATTAGACACATCTGGGAAGTCACACAGCTATGTTATCATATGAAGAGGAGGGGGACAAAGGAGCAAAGGAAATATTTTCTACTGCAGTGAGTGAGGTCAGGTGAAACCAAATCTTAAATTAGCTCAAGAAAGGGAGCTGGAGAGCACTGCAGAAGACCCAAGTCCTGTACATGCCGAACAATGCTAGAGTTTCCATTACAAAATAGCTTTTCTAAGAACAACTGCAAATATCAAGTCTGTAGAAATCGCTAAGACTGAAGGGGGGAAAAGTGAAAATTGAAAAGGGTGCACTAATAGATCTGTCAACAGTCCAATGGTGACAAGCCACATTTCTATAAAATGCCTTCACCATTTGTGTCACCTGAAATGTACTGACACTCTTTATAGAACATTATCTCCTGAAGCTATTCTTGAAAAAGACTGGCAGGGGGAAGAGGAAAAGGGGAGGGGAAGTGGAGAATGTGCCTTAGATCCTATCAAGCAAAGGAAGGGGAGATGATGCGGAAGGAAAATGATCTAGACTGTTTAAATGAACCTTTGAACAATGATGTTAAAAGCGCTGAGTATAAATGATTATTTGCAAAGATGCTGCCTATAAAAAGGGGATTTTCTTAAGGTCAAATATATACATTTATATATGGCAGTAAGAAGATGATTCTTGCTTTAATGGTCTGCAGACTTCAAGTCTGACCAATGAGGGTACATCTGTCCTGCTCCACGAAACACCCTTTTCTTTGCCTGCTTCAGGTAAGATTCTAATACCAGCCTGAGGTGAGGGTAGAATGAGGGAAAATTTGGTAAGAAAATCTCTCTCCATTTGTCTATTTTATATCAGCAATCAAATTCAGCTCCAAGAGACTGGGAAAGAAGAGAAGAAGGTCCATTTAGGGACTTAAGTGACATCCACCGGAAGATGTCAAGCTACCATCTCTGGCAGGGTGTAACAGATGACAGCTCAGGCCTACCTGGACTGACATTACAGGGGTTTTTATTTCCAGACTTGACTCTCAGCTGTTAAAAACTCGCTCTCAGCTGAAACACAAAATTTAAGTGCTTAGTCAGAGCAAATTATTTTCCAATTAAAAGAAAGGAATCAATCCCTTCGACCATTTCAAGTTAATTAGAAGGTCTCTCTGACTTCATAACATTAAAATGGGCTTCATTCCCCCCCCCCCTTTCTCTCGCCCTCTTTTTTTAAATTGCTGAGACAAACAAAGATCCTTATTAGAGTAGTGCACTTTGGGGTATAGGGATAATGAATTAAATGACCCCAAACATCTTTTGGAAAAATGAAAACCATTGTTTTACGAAGGCAGCATTAAAACTGTAGAGAAACAGCAGAGAACCTGGGAGTCCATGGTTGGGATTGAATCCTGGCTCTGCCACAGTCTCCTGGTATGACCCTGCGCAGATTTATTCATGACTTGGGAGAAACAGTTCTGTTGTATTATTCTAAGGATCAAATGTGAATGCTTGGTGCATGAGCCATGTACAACAAACGCTTTATGAGGGGTGATGTTAATAATCATGATGACAATATTCATGGTATTTTAAAATGTCTGTCTAAAATACTTATAAAACGTTATGTTCACATCCCATTGCATAAGCACACAGAATCAGGTCAGGAGCATCTTGGCCAGTATGATTTCAGAAAACTCTGGAAATACTTTATGATGGTCCAAGAAGACAATCAGAGTCTCCTCCTCCTCTTACTGAGTCTCAAAAAGCAACTGCTGGGCTCCTCTCATTTACTCCACAACCAGGAGGGGAGCTGGAGCGCTGTTCTCCAGCCCACCCTTCTGTGCTCCACATCTACGTGTCGGTCGTGTTCATGAGGGAACTCCCGGAATCATTTCCCAAGGGATACCTCCTGGTTTGCGCTTCAGCCAGCCACAGGGCAGGGGTCGGATTTAGGAGCTCTGCCGCCTGGCCAGGGAGGCTAAGACAATTTCTACAGACCTCTGCGAGCCCCCGGCCCAGTGGAGCCAGCAAGTAACAGCGGTAACTCTGAACTTCCCTGCCTTTGTGGGTTTAAACCAGAGTCTTAATGTTATTTGAAGACAGTTTTTTGTCTGTGAATATTTATAACAGTGTGAAAACTCCCGGACAGCTGGTAATGCATTTTGAAGTGTGCTAACAACACTGTATCAAACAGCCCTCTATTGATCGCATCATACTGTTTTTTTCTTTTTTTTTTTTTTTTGTGGCCATGCATTTCATACACGGTGCTTATACATTTTGAATAAGAACTTCAAGTACCTTTTGCTTCAAGCGGTTTTTCACTTCTTTTATTCCCATTTTTGCATGATCTTTTGCCTGCATGAAAAATTAATTTAAGTTAAGATTCCCTTTCTGTTTCCAGCAGGGACTAGGCTTGATTTCAGTCCGCCATGAATCACCTTCTCTGATTACTAGAAAAAGGAAGGAAAAATGGGATCATCAAGTTGAAAACATAATGGCTATGAAAACAAATATAACGTTAAAGGGTTGGGGGAAAAAACCCCACCCTTAAAGGAGCTGTAGAGATTTTATTTTCTGTCTTTTTATAGCACCGAGCCCCCCGCCCCCAAAGCCCTTTTACTGCTGTATAATTATTTATCTTGGCAGCCGAGTGACAGCTACTAGTAACAGCAGAGCTGCAGCCCTTTCTGGCCACAAGACTCTCCATGCCATTCCATTAGGTCAGGGGCAGGGCCTCAGGACCAATTTTCTATCCAGGACGAATGGTCTGAAGGGGTACATCTCAGGGATATTATGGTGCCATTTCCTCAATCTCCTCTGAGGAGACACCTTGCTTTTTTTTTTTTTTAAACATTTTGGACCCATGTGGTTCAGTTGGCAGACATCCACCCCACTCAAAGAAATGAAACTTAAGCATAGAGAGAATGAACAACATTTGAAAAATGAAAATAAAACCAAACCATGCTACTTGAATGTCTCAGGGTCAAATTGGCAGGCAAGAGAAACTGCCAGAGAAAATCCTTGAGACTTGTTTATGACTTGTAAAAGGTAGAGAATCAGGAGCTGAGGCGCTTCCCTTACTTTGATTCTGCTGTGGGCACGAGTCTCAGAAACAACACATTTCCTAGAGGGTGGTGATGAGAGAGATGATGAATTTGGGAGGAAAATTACAGAGTGTGTCCCACCAAGAAAACTCTTTCAGGAATCTGCAAAGGAGTTGCTTTACTGGACATAATAATGTGGACACATGTTGGGGCTGGACCACTTGAATGACCGTGCCATAGGGATGTAGGCATGGAGCAGTGGGAACTTCAGGCACCCAGCCTACATTTTAAAAGCTAAACACCGTAGCCTCCCATTTCTTTATCACAGTGACTATTAGCAACAATCCCTGAAATAAAATAACTTTCAGAGCATTTCTGAAGGGTTTAGGAAAGCACAACGCCCTCGCCCTCCACTCCTCCAGTCATCTCTGCAGTACGGGATCAGGTGTATTATGTCATCAAGGGACATTTTGTTTGGAACATAATACTAATATCAGTACTTACAAACTTATAGACTGTCTTCATAGCTGGGTTTGCTTTCGTTTTTACCGTATTCAGAATAGCTCCGCTTCCTTTCTATAATAAAAAGGTCAATTAGCAATTTGGACAAAAGAGACAGGGAGCCAACACCAACAAAGATATTTTCTCTTGAATCAAGTGAAACAGTATTTTAAGAACATGTAGTTTAATTAGGTCCTAGGCAATTCTGGCTTTGGTGTGGTAATTATTATGGGGTAAGTATGAGGGTGGAGAGGCTATTCCTTAGAAAGGGACATCATGCTTGGAAAGGTGGAGAGGAAGACCTTCAATTAGAGGGACCGACATAGTGACTGCAACAATGAAGTCAAATTGTTGACAATATGGGTGGCATAGAATAGGAAAGAGTTCAGATCTGTTCCTCACCGGGTGGTTATGAGTCATACTTGAGGGCATTTAACAACAACAACAACATGAGAGGGTGGGGTGGGATGGGTTGTGAATGAGGATGATAACCATTTCTTGTGATAACTGAGGGGAGACTCCAGATTCCATGTTTTACTTGGTATCTGTGCCCTGGCTGGTAGGAGAGCATATGATAGGCTTTTTGGGGCAAGGGTTACCCTATAGTAATCTATAGCTTCTGAAGAAATTTTAGTTACCCAGGACAGTAAGGTACATTTAATACAATGGACTCATATAACCAACACCAAGCCAGGGTAGAACATAAAAGGTGTGATTAGCCAGGACTGTCTAGCTCCTCTGGAAATATGCTGACCTCAGATCTGCACCTTTCTTTCTTTAATCTGGGTTTTCTTATTGATTTTCCCTTTAAATTTTATTTTGCTGTTGTTGAGAATATCTACAGAAAAATAAATACAATTTAATGGTTTCTAATGTATGATTTAGTGACACTGAGTACACTGTTCACATTGTACAATTATCCTTACCTTCTTTTTCTGAGTTATTCCTCTCACCCAGGAGGCTGATCTAATCTTTCGAGTTGCTGCTTTTAATTTGATCCCATGTAGACAAGACAATTCTTAAGAGAATAATATCCAAGGCAGATCTTTTGAGAACACTCATGAAACTAAGCTATTGTTTGGTTTTATGATTTCAGGGGATATTTTTTGTTTGAGATTTAAAGATTATCTTGGGCCAAGTTTCAGGGTTTCATCAACACTCTGAGAATTTGAAATTATGTTCTGCACTTTCCCCTTTTTTGATCAGGATTCTTTTACTGAATCTTTTATTAAAATGTTCATTAATGGTAGCTGGGCACCACCCAGTTCTTGCGCTCTCCTGGCAAGAGAAGGGTTGTTTATGGAGGCAATTAGCCCCACACTGCATAGCTCTTCCTCTTCCTAACTTCCTCCTTTGTTGTGTTCCTGGTGAACAGAGACCAACAGTATCTTGGATGGTAACCTACGAGTTTATAAGACTCTAGTCACCATGCAATGAACTAGAAGGTAGAACAGAACTATCAGATATGTTACTAAGGATGCCTCATAAAACCATGACCCTAAATCTTCAAACAAAGCAACCATATCCCATAGAGTGTCTGGTTGTACACAAGCAGACTCAGAGCCACTCTCTTTGTGTTTTTGGTATTTTAAAAATGTAAATATATCTGCCATACAACTTTTGCCAATTCAGCTTTTTACAGGTGTGTAACAAACTGACAATTATAATAAGATTGTCTGCACAACTCTACTTGTAATCAAAGTGACTGTTCATCATTGTTAACTCTTCTCCATCGCTCCCTGACCTCCTTGCTCCCATGCCTGGTAACCAGTAATTAACGCTGGTCTCTATATATTTGCCTTTTCTTGCCTTTTTATATAAGTGGGGCCATATGATATTTGTCCTTTTGTTATTGGCTTACTTTACTCAGCATAATGTCTTCAAGCTCTAGCCATACTGTAGTGTGTATCATTTTGCCTATTGGCTAAGTAGTATTCCACTGTATGTATGCACCATATTTTGTTTATCTGTTCAGCTGTTTCTGGGCATTTGGGTTGTTTCTATCTTTTGGCTATTGTGTGTTGTTTTGTTTTAAATCACTCTGGTATGCTACCTTCTTTAATATCTAGACTGTGACAAAAGAAAAGAATGAATAGTCATGAATGTTAACTGTGGCTTTATTATAAGTATATCCAACATACTAATTTCTAAGCTCACTTTCTTTAGGAAAACACAAGAGAAGGTTCTTAGCTATATAAAAGAAGTAACAAATGGATATGAACTACATAGGCTATATGTGAATATATATTTGTGAATCTACTTTTCAGTTTCATTTTTGAAGGCTCACTATGTAGATGCTTGTGTGAAGTTCTGAAGGTACTGAACCTATCAAGACCTAGTCTCTCCCTTTAAAGACGGCCAGTCCAGTGGTGGAGAGGCGGAGGCACGCTGGAGTGACATCTGGTGCTGTTACAGCTAAGATACAGACCTAGAAGTAACTCAATTTTTGAAAACCAGATAAAGCTTCAGAGAACAAAATATTTGTCCACAAAAGATAAGATTAGGCACAGGAAAAACGTAAAAAAAAGAAGGTGAAAACCTATGGAATGTTCTGGGAACAAGTGGTGCCAAAAGATCCAAGCACAATGTCACGTGGGAGCAATGGCACATGGGGCTGAGGAGGTCAGATGGAGTAAGTTCAGTGAAGGGCCCTGGAGGGTTTGAAATCAAATGCACCACAAAAGCAGATTTGTGGTGGTTTGGAAACACAATTCCTGATACATGGAAAATAGATTAGAATGGTAAAAGGCTGGAACCAGTACGTATATAAGAGAATAAAGATACAGTAATGTAATTATTCGGCTTAAATTTTAGCACAACTTTAGGAAACTGTCCACATTAGGAATTTTGTACTTTAATTAAAAACATTAAAATTGGACCTAGAAAATACTCTATGCTGTAAGATAGTATGAAATTTTCACCTACTCATTTATTCCGTATTGCTTTCCAAAATTACTCAGTGGCCTATTTAAATGGTCTTTGGAGTATTAAAACTCCCTTTATCAATCAATCAATCAACAAGTCCTTATTGCTTGTCTATGATTTGCCAAGTGGCGTGTTTGGCCATACAAGAATAAAAGAAGGCTTTCATCAAAGAAGTGCTTACTCTCAGCCAAGTGCAGCCACTTCCAAGGAACCCACCTTGGCAGCAGAGCACTTGACCCACAAACAGGAGAGAACACTTATCACATTATGTTGGTGTTGCCTGTTTACCTCCCAGGCTCCCTAACAAAATGAGGAGTTTTTCCAGGGCAAGGCAAGGGTCCTGCTTCCCACTGTATCCTCAGCACACAGCATGGTGCCTGGCACACAGTAGGCCTTTGGTACACACTCACTGATAAAGTGACAGAAAAGAAAGGCAAGGTTCTGAATACTTCAGTGGCTTCTGAAGCCCTGAGCACCTGGCTCTGGACACAATATAAAATTATTTACAATAGTGAAGGGATGAATTCAAAGAAAAATCTTAGTGATGTGTCCTCTGTTCCCAGGAGCCTCTGTTGTGAAAAACACTGCCGAGAAGCAAGTGAATAGCTTTTTGACTTCTCCATGATCACTGAAATTGCCCTGGTTTTAGAAGGAAGCCCTAGGAATGCTTTAGGACCACATCCCATGCAGAAAGCTGACTTCCTGAAGAAGATGAGGAAGCTTCTCTTCACTCTCTAAGTCCCCACCAAGGAATGGCTTATCCTCTGGTCTCAGTGTAAGAACAGCCTGGCTTTAAAAACAAAAGGATCTTAGCTGAGGAACTGGAGGGCTCCCTAACAACAGCCTTGTGGGTGGTAGAGGATGCTGAGGGCCACCAGGAGGTTAACAAAGAGGCCCAGATGACTCTGGATGGCCACACACTTACCCGGACTGTGGAGAGCCACTGGTGGTACAGTTTATCACTCCCTGGGGAGAGAGAATTCAGAGAGGCTGTTATTCAAAGAAGCAATTTTCCTTCAGGAGTTTCTCAGATTTCTTTCAGCATGTAAGTTTCAGAAAGTTCAGACCTGGTGAGCCACATGGAGGCTCCTGTGCTCACCCCTTGAAGGAGCAGCTGTGAGTCACCACCCCTGACTATCTTTCTCAACTAAGTGATTGGATTATACCATCAACCTCAGTACAAACCTACAAAATCCTTCATGTTGCCTAACAGGTAAAGGCTAGGTGCTTCAGGTGCCTTCCCTGGAAAAGGAAAGAATCATCCCTTCAGTTCTAAAGATTTATGGAGAGCCTAGGCTTTTTGCAGTGGTTTCCACGTGTTAAAGCTTCCTCATTTGCTGAGCATTGGCCTGTGTCATGGACAGTCCTCAGTGTCTGCATTAAACTTTGCTTGTAGACTCTAATCTGCTCTCAACAGGAACACTTTGAGGAAGGAGATGTTGCTCTTGCTAAGACACAGGAAAACTTCAGCTAAGAGAGGTGAAATGACTTGACCAAGATCTTAGAGCTAATAGGCAGGCAGAGTGCTTGTCTGAACCCAGGTTTCTGAAATCATTATCTCCTTTGTTCTCCATGGCATCATGCTAGACACTCTGTTTAACTAGTTTATCAACTCAAGGAAAGCTAATGACCATAAGACAGATGATCTCATATGAGTCAATATGAAACTTGTCAGAGATTCTGCAAACATATCATGGTCTAAGCTGAAATTAGTGTCTCTCTGATGAAGGAATTTTTTAGCAAGCTTCCACCTTGCTAAACACATCCTCATCCATAATAGCCCAGCCCAGGGAAAGAAAAGGAAATGTTTCTCACCAGCATACTCGCCCATGTTGATCTCCTCTTCGAAAACATCACTGAAACCTTCTCCAGAATTGAGAAGGTCTAAACGACCATCAATAAACTATTGAGAGAGAGAGAGAAACAAGGCACAGTGGTTTGTAATAAGATGGGGTGGGGAGGGGAAGTATATTCATATGGGCATCTTAGTATATGACTAGAAAACTACCACATTTTCTAAGAGAGAGTTTCTTTAAAATTGTGTCTTCAAAAGTAATTTTTGACATATGTAAAAAAAAATGGTTGTGTATTTTTATACTTGTACAACCACATGACATTATTTGCTGTGGGTCTGTGGTTGTTGATCAGCCTCCTCCTGATTGAGGCCCTCTTCCCAGACCCTGAGCCTTTCAGGCTGGGGCCTCAGTCCCATCCATGCCTGCAGCCTTGGGATGTGGAGTAGAGACATCACTGGCCCCTGGCTGGGCTGCAGATTCAGGCCCTGCCAGGCTGACAGTAGGGAAGGCTAGGCACCTGTTTGAAGAGCTGCAGCTGCGTGGCATTCTGCAGGAACTGCCTCATGGCTCCTGAGCGGTAGTGGGACACGAAGGCTTCCTCAGAGAAGGTGATTGGCTCCTCCTGGGAGAGGGGGACAGGGAGGAGAGCGTCAGAAGCAAGGCATGAGGATGACCAGTTCTTAAAGTGCCTGCCTGATCCCTTAGGTACTGCTTCTACATTCAGTTCCTCATTTACTGGTTAAGGAAGCTATTATCCCCAACACCATTCTAGTCTACGCATGAGGAATCATTTTCAAAGAGAAGTCATCAGCAGGAAGGCAGAACTAGGATGTGAAAGCAGGATTCCAACTCCTACACGCAGAACCTACAGAACCTCAGTCACATGCAAGTTAGTGTGGCATGACCACTGGGGCAGTGATTTGCAGACTTTCCTCTCTTACTTTTAGGAATGGAGCCCTTTGTCCAGATCAGACCTTATGTACTGCTGAGCTGCTCTGCTGGAGCTGGCTGCAGGAGCTGGCACGAGGGTTCCCCTGCTCACTGCCTTCTGTCTCTCCCCCATCGGGGCACTTTCCCAATCTCTCACGCACCAGCTATAGGATGCAGTCTGAGAACTACTTATATGGTCATCTTAGCAAACAGTAAATTATAATTAAAAACACTTATTTTAAAAAGCAAGGATGATAAGAAAAAAAATAAGATTTGCCATCTAGTCAATTTTGTGCTCAATGTTTGATAAGGAAGTTTGCTTTTTCCAAACTACATTTTCTGAGTTAAAAAAAATATCCTAAGCTTTAAAAAACCAAGTTCATCTGTGTACACTCAACACCTCAAACTTTCTTTGAAGGTACCTGGAGTGTTCATCTATACAAACAAGTCTTTAATTTCAGTGGTGTACTCGCAATTCTGAAAGATCAGACTTTTATACTTTGAATTAAAGGTACTCCCCCACCCCATTTCACAGACTTGGTGGCAAACACCGGGATGTTTTGAAGCTTCACTTTCATCTTGCTTTAATGAGTTACATAAGTGTGGAACATTATTGGTGAGTTGCTGCAAATTCCAAGAGTTTCTCTTGTTTACATCTAGCCAACATTAGCTCAGCAACTAGGTAGGTTTATTATATGGGTGCAAGGAAAGCCCAACCAATCTGGATGATCTGATTGGGAGAAGGCTCATTTTTATACACCTGCATCACCTCACATAATTTTACAAAGGATTTGAGGAAGCTTACACGAGCATATGATACAACAAAGAAAAATCAGGCCTGGAAAACATGAACATTTGTAAAATTTATGTGGGGAAAGTATCTGGATATACAGGTCAAATATGGATGCTAAGATTAAGCTATAAAATTAGGCTCTGAGCTTCCTGGCTGCTGAAGGAAGAAGGGAAACGTTCTGTTGCAAATGTTACATTATCTATGAGCATGTTAGCATCTTGGAAAAGCAGACAAAGCTTTTTAAGATAGTTATTGCTCTGGTATAGATTTATTTCCTTATTGAGACACCTATCAGCTTGTAAAACCCAGCTCATTTGTTTCTCTTCTTGTTCACTCTTTGGGACCTTAGGTAATAAATCCCCTCCCCAGGTGATTTCATCCATGTTCACAATGTCCTTTGTATAACTGGACTCTTGAGAAATATCATCAGTTCAGCTCTTTTTCCAGAGTGTCCAAATTTCCAATTCCCAATCTCTACCTGGAGGGCCCACTGGCCCTCAAAATGATCCAAACTCCAAATTATTACCTCACCTAGATGGCACCCTACACATTGTTCTATTTTTCTCTTTTAGTCCCAGGATAGTGTAAACAGTTAATACCCTCAGCTACTAATCAATAAGTTGACGGTTCAAGTCCACTCACAGACTTCAGGAGACAGGATTGGTGATCTACTTTCTTCTTTTGAAAAACTAGCCCTTGTCAGTCCAGTGGGTTAGCTTTATACGCTAACACACATGAGGTTGCCATCAGCTGGACTTAACTGGATAATAAGTAGTTTCTTTAATCATTATCCACAGCTACTCACAGTAGGTCTAAAGGTCTTTCCCAGACCTTCTCATTTCCCCTGTGAAATGGCTCCTACATTCATCTCTGCTCACTGTCACACTGCTTTAGCTCAGGCCTGAAACTGCTGGCATGGACCACATTTAGCTTTCAGTTCCTCCCCTGTTTCCTTCCTTCCAGTCTAACCTAATTCTCCTGGCCAGGAAGATTTCTCAAATGCAAATCAGATCATGACCTCTACTCAAAAACCTTTCCTAGCATCCATATTTGTGTAACTAGTGGCTGACTGCTTCTTTCACTAGACTGTAAGCTACAGGTGAGGGGGAACCGCGCCTGCTCTGCTCGACAGTGGACACTCAGCAGGATGTGTGGCATACGCAAGGGTTTCTCTGTGGGAAAGGAAAGAAAAGAGAAAAAGGCCTGGTTCCAGGCACACAAACCCTTCCCAAGAGGGCCCCACCTTTCCTTTTCCAGAGTCCCTTTTTTGTCACTTTCCCTCTCTCCCCCACACACCTTATGCTCTAAAACGCATTCCCTGATCACATGCCACCTCCTTCCCCACTTTCTTCTTTGCTTTTGCAAGTTCTACTCCTTCTGCCTGTACTGTCTTCCTTTCAAATGCAGGCCTCTGTGGGGCACTCACAAAGTGCCTTGTGTGCCCCCCGGGGGTTGGGGTGGTCTGTGACTGCTGTCCCCAGTGACCAGGCACTCTCCAGGCAGGGGTCCTGCCAGACCCATCTCCACCCTCCCTAGGATGGTGTAGAGTCCGGCACCCAGTAAGAAAGTTCAGGGATGTTGGTGAAGGATCACGGAATGAATTCAAGCCTTGTTTCTGCCAGGAGGGTCCTGTGGTCTTGGTGTAGCTGAGATATTGCTTGGACTGACTGTAAACGGAGTCTCTGAGGATGAAGCCAGGTAAATGACATTTGTGTCCAGCGAGGTGAGAGCTGCTCAGAGGAAAGGCACATTGGAGTTGTTAGTATTCTTTGGCCCAACAGTACCAGGAAGGAGAATTCTGCTGAGGGACCAATAAATTGAAGTGAACTTGCAACCAGATTTGAATGTGAGGGTAGCCTGAGGCACGATTTAGTGGTGGAAGGGCAGAAAGAATCACATCTTAGTGGAGACACTAACATTTTGGGACTGTTGTTACTTAGTGGAGGTGACATTCCCCTGGATCAGATGTCTGTACCATAAAAATGGGCAAAAGTTAAAGGGCATGGACACAGATAGGAAAGAGCTGGGAGAACTGTGACAATGGGGCTTTTTCTGAAAAGAGTTTGAAGAACAACATCAGGAGAAGTGTCTCTTAGGGATAGAAATAACTACTACTACCGTATGGCGTATGCTACAGGCATGGGGTGGGGATGGGGAAATGCTCCCCAGGACTCAGAAGAGGAAAAGCTAGTCCTCCTGAGAGGTGAGTGAGGGATTGAACCAGAAAACTTTTTGAGAAGTCAGTTAATTTCAGATTTATCTGTAAAGGTCAACAGGAGTTAGACAAGGAAATCCCCACCTGTTTAGGGACCTGTTCAGGACACCGGTGTGTCCTAATCCTATGGAGAGGCAGTCACATTTTTACCCAGAGTTGTGTGTACAGGTCCAAATGGCAACAAGAGCTACCCATTCTCTACCAAAATTACAGTAATAGTTTGCCTAATCCCTTCTGGAGCTCTGGGACAAGCCTTGTGTTTGCCATGTCATACTTCTTTTTACCAGTTTGCCAACTTGAATGCAATAGGAATTGAGTTAATTCTCACAGAGTAACTAAAGTGATATAAATGGCCCAAGGGTATATATAATAAATGGCAGAAGGAGGGTTTAAAACTGATGGAGTCTGAAGTCTACCTCCTGCCATCCGACACATGGTCTATCATAGACTCACTAGGCTTCTTTGAGGTCAGAGCTCTGTTCTCAGATATCTGCTGGAGAACAAGAGAGCTCTCTTTAGGGTCAGAACATCTCACAACCTCTGACTGTGATCTCCTGTTGAATCCTTCAGAGATAGGCAGCTCTGGGTGTAAGCAAGCCCTTAGGCAGGATCTTTGGACCACAGACCTCACATGAGGATATAAAACCATCCACACCAGTTTATCCATCCTTCTTTGTACAGTTGACATGGCTGCTACCATTCTTCTCCACAATGAAGACAAAGTATCTTGTTAATTCCCTCTTTTGCAAGAAGTGCTGATTTAGTTCTTCTATTAAGCTGATTAAACCTTTTGTCTTCTTAGGTGATACTCTAGGTTCTGGGACTACTGGCTGATAGAGACATTAATTCAAGAAAGCTGGGCCGTGAGCATTCAAGCTTAGATCACATTAGTGGAGTTTTCCATCTATGACCCGAAGGACAGTAAAACACAGCTGCTTAACCCTATCAAGGACTCTGTTATAAAAAGATGTTTTCCTCTTGGATTTTTTTTTTTTTTACATATGGAATCAATTGAAAGCTCCATCACTAATGAGTTGCATTTCTGTTAACAGGTGAAGCTGATGATTCCAAAGGTTTTTGATACTTCCAGAAATAAATGGCTTTATTCACAGCACTGTGGGTACTGGCATAAAAATAAAACTCCCCTCAGATTCTTCCAGCAACTTTCCTTGTGCTGTCGACCCACACATAAAAGATTAAACTCTTATTTTCTGCTTCATATTTGGTCTTTACTAAAATTTTATTTGTACACTTACAT
Source organism: Elephantulus edwardii (assembly GCF_000299155.1). NCBI lineage: Eukaryota > Metazoa > Chordata > Mammalia > Macroscelidea > Macroscelididae > Elephantulus > Elephantulus edwardii. Next base: position 10,612,883 of record NW_006399866.1, on the reverse strand, counting down.
TACAATTTTAAGAGAAAAAGAAACATTATTTACAAAATGTGCTGCTTAAAACTTAAAGAACAGTAGTTTTGGAAGATTTATCCATTTTTTTTAAAAGCACCAACTATGTGCCTGACTCTGTTTTGAGGGAATAGAAAGACAAATAAAATACAAGTTCTAAAAGTGGTAATGAAACCTGGATGAGGGATGGGGAGTAGATGAAAGTAAAGATGCTAAAAGAATGGTAGAACACGGATATCTGTGGGAACTGGACAAATGGTTACTCTTTTGTTTACACTTTAAAAGTGAAATGAAAAGAATGTAAAAGTGAAATGAAAACAATAAAAATGAAAAATACAGTCCTAATTTCCAAGAGAATCAAGTCTAGTTCATGGAACAAATAAAACTGCCCAAAAGAGGGCCGATTTATCTTTCTATTTTGTAAAGGCAACGTTTTAAAATTTGAAAACATGTTTTTGTTATTTTAGGAAATCTGAACCCATTTAAAATAGTGTCACTTGATGGAAAGGAAACAGAAAGACCTAGACCTAACCTTTGACCCTGGCACATCCTAGCTATCTACATGTTCTTCTTGTTGTTGTGCACCATTGAGTTGGACCCTCCAGTGGGTTTTCAGAGAATAAACACAGAAGAGTGCTTATCTGTCTCCCTCAGAGCAGCTGGTGGATTTGAACCATAAGCCTTTGTGCTCACAACTTTTTATCACTAAGTGCTCCCTCTGTGATCTTTAGTGCTTTAACTGTGATAATTACTTATCTATGCCCCAAACGTGACAATTACATGCCACCTAATCTCACAATAAAATGGAAGTATCCGTGAAGTACTCTTCATAGTCCATGGTCCACAGCACATTTCAACAACCATTTTCCTTCAGGGTTTCCTTGGATCTTCCCAGGGCTGGCTGCATAATTTGCTAGACCTTTTGCAAAATGAATATATGGGAACAGCTTGTTTAAAAAGTAAAAAAAAAAAGTTATTGTAATTGCTGTCAATAAGTTGTATATCAGAAAAAAAGCAGAAGAGGCAAAACTTGTGTGATAGATAATAATAAAAGAGCAGCCGCTGAGGCTGCTTAAGTACAGCTAAACACCTACTGGGTTTTGGTGTCTTGGTATGGAAGTTTAGGGTTCTAGTTTCATGGAGCATCTCAGTTAAATGACTTATTATTGTGTATAATGCTTCTATCTCCTACTTTGAGAGAAGTCCTCAGAGGTCTTAAAAACTTTCAAACAGCCATCCAAGATACCACAACTGGTCTCTTATTTGTCTTGAGCAAAAAAAAAGGAAAGATAGTTAAGAACAAGGGAAGAAATTTGATATATGGCTAATTGCCTTCATAAACATGGTCCTCTTTGCCATGAGACCAGAAGAACTGGATCTTGCCTGGCTACCATTACAGAATGTTTTGATGAAAGATTCATGATCAAAAGGGAGAAAATTCAGAACATAAGTTCAAATTCCTAAGGAATCTATACTTTTTGAGAACAATAAAGGCTGGAAAAAGAGCTCTTGGGGGTTAATGAGTAATGCCTGCTAATGAGAAGGTCAGCAATTTGAATCCATTAGCTGCTGTAAGGGAGAAAGATGGGTATCTTCTATAAAGATTTATAGTGTTGGAAACTTGATGGATGGTCCTTATGAGTTGAAACTCACTCCACTGGCAGTGAGTAGTGAAGGCTGGTTAAACTCCCCTGAATCTACCATCTGAGATAATTTTAAACCCTAAATCAAAAGTATCCCCTCAGGTCTTCTAAAAACAATAGTTAAGCTTTAACTAGTAATTAAGGCTTGCCTTGAGCACTGAGCTCTTTTAAGAACTATCCATATGGAATCAAATTGACACAGCAACTGCAAAGATCAGACAGGAAACTTAGGGAACAGTGAATTTATGCTAATAGGAAGGAATAATTTGAAAAAATGAGGGTATGAATGGTTGCAAAACATGAAGAATGCAGCCAGAGCCACAGACAATAGTTGCTGAGCTGGTGTATCTTCTCAACAATAACCCAAAAGGAGAGAGGGGGTTGAAGAGAGGAAAGAAAAAAAGCTACCTTAGCCAGATTAGTGGATGGATGAGTACAGTGAGAATTTGATGAGATGTTGTGACAAATGAGATTAAGTATAATATTATATAACAAAACCTATATGAATGACTAAAAGAAAACCAATTTTTTAAAAAGTAGGAAGAGAGAGTATCATTAAGGTATTAAAGTGCTATATTAAACTATAAAGTTTTCTACTTTCTTCTTTGATCTCTTTCTAGATTGGTCATGTTGAGCTTTTTATTTGTTATTTAATTTATTCTAAGGAAAAAATAAGGACTCTGGCACCCTACTGGTAAGAAGTTGCACTTCCAACCTAAAGGCACTCAATTTGAATCCACCAGCTGTTTCATGGGAGAAAGACTGGCAGTCTCCTCCTGTGCGATTTACAGCCTCTGAAAACCTGCTGGAGGGTTAGCTGTGAGTTTGTTCCAACTCTATGGCACCTAACAACAAGGGGAAAAAAAAATTTAAAATTATTGGCATGAATGTCAAATTTGTTTGTTCTATTAAACTGCAAGAATTAGTGCACTCAACTAGCATGAGGGATTTATTTTGTAGTATGCACCTGCACACACATTTTGTTCTCTGACAGTGAATATGCTGCACAATAAATTGAACTATCTTTGTTTCTCTTTGTGACACAAGTACATTCTACTCATTCTCCCAACTTTTGGCTTACTGATAGAGAAATTATGTTTGCTCTATCTTTTCCTTTCCTTGTGTACCATCATTTCCAGAATAAGAGGCTGGCTAATAAAAGCAAACCCAATGTTTTTGAGGCAATTCCAACTACTGGCAACCACACATGTTACAGAGTAGAACTGCTCACACAGGGAAGTACAACAAGCAAGAAAGGATATGATGGGGTTCCTTTGTAATCTGTATTTCTTAGAACAGCCCCACTTACTTTCTGCATTTGAAACAAGGTCTGGTTCTAATGGAAAGTATGCAACGGACAGCCTCCACTTGCTTAGCTGACACCATTATTAGCATGTTCACCTTGTTCTCAGTTTGAGTCTCACTAACCTCCCCCCATAACAGTCCTCCAGAAATATGTGCTCAGGGGGTATGTAAAGTTACATTCAGTTGTGGCAGCAGGGACCATGTGTATGCTCTCTTCTTGTGTGCATGTTCCATCGCCCCACTGGATATCACTTACAGAACACAAAATCAAAGATAAAATTATTTTGAAAAAATCAAGATGGCGACAGGAGCACATTAAACCCAGGGCAGGCCAGTCTGAGCACGGAGCTCTGGGGAACCACACTAGTCATGTGCTTGTGAGGCTGGCCTACATCTCATGCTTCTTTAATTTTTTCTTTTTTTTGTGTTAAAATAGATATAAGTGAAAGTTGCCATTTTAACGGCACAGTTTAGTGGCATTAATGACCTTCACCATGCTGTACAGCCATCACCAGCTATGCATTCCAGAACGCTGGTGTCAGCACGTGGGGAAGAACTGTAGCTGCCTGAGCACAAAGGCAATCACCATATGTCTCCCACCAGCTCACTGTAAGTCAGTCACAAAACAGAAACAAAGCCCCATGAATTACAAATTCCCATTGTCCTCTTCCTGGCCACTGGGACCCTCTAATCTACTGTCTGTCTTTAAAATTTGCCTGTTCTAGATATCTGATATAAGTGCACTAATACAGTGTTTGTCCTCTGTGGTTTCACTTATTTTCAAAGTTGATCCATGTTATTGCATGCGTCAGAACTTCTTTTCTCATTAAGGTTAAATAATATTCCATTGTGTATACATATCACATTTTGTTTATCTCTTCCTCCGTTGACAGACACCGTGTTGCTTCCACATTTTGGCTGTTATGAATAATTCTGCAATGCACATTGGTGTCTAAGTTTCTGTTTGTAATTCTGCCTCTAACTCTTCTGAGTATATATCTCGGAGTGGAATTGCTGGGTTGTATGGTAATGCTATGTTTAACTTTTTGTGGAGCTGCCAACTGCTTTAGAACTGTTTACCATTTTAACATTCCCATCAGTAATGTATTAGGGCTCTAATTTATCCATGTTCTCATCAGCATTTCTTATTTCCCTTTTCTCTTCTTATTAGAGCAGGAAGTGCTCACTCATCAATGTCAAGAAATTTGGAAGCTAGCTAGCTACTGGTAAACTGACCGGAAGAGATCCATATTTATGTCCATTCTAAAGAAAGATGATCCAACAAATTGGAGACATGAATAAGGAATATCATTAATACTGCATGGAAGTAAAATTTTACTGATGATAACTTTAAAATGCGCAATAGTATTTTTACTGGGAACCGCTAGAAATTCTTTCCAGAGTCAGAAGAAGTTGTGGAATGAAGATTATCATTGCTGACATCAGATGGACCTTGGCTGAAAACAAGAAGATCTCAGTTCTCTGTGTTTTATTGATCGTGCAAAGGTATTTAACAGCATCAACTGTAACAAATTATGCATAACATTATAAAGAGCAGGAATTTTTATATTATTATGCTCAAGAGACTGAAGTTGAACACAAGGATATTTGTGGTTTAAAAATCAGGAAAGAGGTGTATTAAGGTTGTAGACTTTCATCATATTTATTTAATCTGTTGGGCAAATTACTTGAAAATCTAGATTATCTGGATTGGAGGAAGATTTATTAACAACTTGAGATAAGGATAATACAAATTTTCTTGCTGAAAGCAAAGATGAAATGAAGCATTTATTGATGGAGATCAAAGATTACAACCTTCAGTATGATTATACCTTCAATGTAGACCCACAGGAGAAGGACGGCTAATCTCTTCCCATGTGGTTAACTACCTCTCACAACCCACTGGGGGGTCAGCTATGAGTCGGTTTCCAACTCTAAGTATACAACAACAACATAAAGAAAACAAGAATCATCACAAATGGACCAATAAGCAACATCACAATAAATGGAAAAAGACTGAAGTTGTCAATGGTTTAATTTTACTTGGATCCACAGTCAATACCACTGGAAGCAGCAAGTAACCTATTGCTTTGGGCAAATCTGTTGCAAAAGACTTCTTTAAAGAGATCAAAATCAAAGATGTCACTTTGAGGCTGAAGGTGTGCCTGACCTAAGCCATGGTATTTTCAGTCACCTTTTCTGTATGTGAAAGCTAGTCAGTGAATAATGAAGACCAAAGAAGCCTTTGAATTATGGTGTTGATGAAGACTATTGCATATATCGTGGACTGATAGAAAAAAAAGGACACATTTATCTTGGAAGAAGTACAGTCAGAATGTTCCTCAGAAGTGAGGATGGAGAGTCTCTGTCTCACGTACTTTGGACACGTTATCAGGAGAGACTCATAGATGGAGAAGCACATCAAGTGTGGCAAAACAGAGGGGAAGCAAAAAGGAAGAATCTCAATGAGATGGATTGACACAGAGACCGAAACAATGGGCTTAATGACCACAGAGAAAGGCAGAGGACTGGGCAGAGTCTCATTCTGTTGTGCCTTGAGTTGTTGTGTTGGAGCTAACAACAACAGACTAATGACTTTCAGCATCTTTTTATATGCTTGTTGGCCATTCATTTATCTCCTCTGGAGAAATGTCTGCTCAAGTCTTTGGTTCTTATTTTAAAAATTTAAATAACTTATTTGAATAATGATTTTAACAAAAGTTTACAGCAAAGTTAGATTTTCATTCATTCATTGTTGCATGTTTTACTCTCTCTCCCTCTCTTCCTCTTCCCCAAGTTAACTTTTTTTTAAAAAAAATATTAGTTTATTTACATAATTTTTATTGGGTTATTTGTTTTCAAATTTTAGAAGTTCTTTATAGAGTTCTTAATTTTCTGGATATTAAGTCCGTGTCAGAGAAAGGCTTTATAATTATTTTCTCCCATTCTGTGGGTTCTCTTTAGAGTCTCTTGATAGTGTTCTTTGGTTCACAAAAGCATTTATTTTTCAAAAAGCAAACAAACAGTAAACAGAGTCTCAACTAACAGATTCTCTATGGGGAAATGCTTACCTAAAGTTTTTAACTTAAAGAAGTCTAATGTGTCTACTTACTGGTTGGTTGCCTATGCTTTGATGTCATTTCCTTCTAACTTCACTGGTCAAGTACTTGACAGGCAACTTGGCTGGGTATCTCAGGTGGCTACTCTGTCTAGAAGGACAGAATCACTTCGGGCAAGTTCATGACATTCCCCCAGTTGACTTTCCTTGTTCCTTTCCACACTCACTTCCTCCTCCACAGATTCTAGACTGTCCACACACTCCAATCATTTTCCAGACTCTCACTCCCCTGATCACTTCTTTGGCTTCCTCCTTCATGCGACATGTGAGAAAGTGGCTCTGTTTCTCCTTGGTGTCTCTGTATCACTGTACTGCAAGCTTCTGGATGGAAGGTTCTTATCTATTCTCTGCAGTCTCTTGGGGACTCTGCTCAGAGTTTGGGTACAGTAAGCATCTGCTGAGTCATTCCAGAAAGAGGTAGATGGATCAGTGGGATGGGACACATGGTTGGCTTCAATTTCTCCCTTGCTTCCCTGTGTGCTATTCTTTGGACAAATTAAGACAAATGGCTGTCCGTTCCCTCTTTCTCATTACCTGAAACATGGGACGAATACTTTGTACCTCATGGAAGGATTAACTAGAGATGAAGGGCATAGTGCAGTTTAGTAGTTCTCAACCTTGATTATGCAGTTGAATCACTAAGTACTCTTTATTAAACCTGATTTGGCCATAGCAGTTTCTAAAACTCCTGAGCTGACACCGAAGTAGCCAAGGCTGAGAACCACTGGAACAAGTGAGGTCACTAACGTAGATCAGATCAGTTAGTATGAGTTTCTTGCAAATTTAAGATTTAGTCTGCCTTGAGCATTGAGCTCTTTAAAAGAATTATGTATATGGAATCAAATTGACAACATCAACTGAACATTTTGATGAGAAGCTTAGAGGGAAGTGAGTTTATTTTAATGGCAATGGAATAATTTGGAAAAGGATAGTGGAAATGGTCATACAACTTGAAGATTATAATTAATGTTGACTTGTACATGTAGAAACTGTTGAACTGATGTATGCTGTGCTGTATTTTTAGAAATAAGTTTAAGATTACAGAAAAAAGTTATATTTTAGGATAAAAGAATTTTAAGGCTAAAGAAACAGAATCAAGCTGGGGAATCTGGCCTCATTTATCACCAGCAGTCATATTCTGGTTGCATTTTGTTTACCTAATTCCTAGTCATTAATAAAACACCTAAGTCATTGGTCCAAGTGCACTATAGCCAAGAGCCTTGCTGTTCCCTCCCCCGGGTGCCCAGTATTGGCTTCATCTACCACACAGAAATCACATGGCACGTAGAGTATGAAGGTGACACCTCCATCTCCACTGAGCACAAAGGGATCAGAAGAAGGCACTCCTGCTCTGGGCCTCTGTACCACACCCAGAGCTGGTAGGATTGGTCTGTGCTGGTCAGGAGGGCTTCTCCTCACTAGGTGAGCTGTGTCAGCTGCCAAGGAAGCAGGGTGAATCCCCCGCCAACATAGAAAAGGCTTAGCATGGTGTCCAGTCAAGAGAATGCCAAATGCTTATTTCCTGGAAGGAGGAAGAGAGTCGGGACAGCAGGATCAGATGATAACGACTTTAGGCGAGCCAGAGAAGGCCTGCTTTCAGGCGGAAGGAAGCCAACACCAGCTAGCACTTGTCCTGGTTCAGCCAGTCTGCCTGCTTTCCCTAGTCATCCCTAGGTGTTGTATGCCATTAAGTCAGAACTAACCCACAGCTGACCCTCCAGCGGGTTTTCAGAGGCAGTTGTTACATAGGAGGAAATTGCTCACCTTTCTCATGTGAAGTGGCTGGGATTCAAACACATGCTTCTGGGATTGCAGTGAAGCTTTACACCACTAGGCTACTAATGTTCCGAGCTGAGCCCTCAGCAAATATTGGAGACAGACAACTCTTCTCCAGTTTACAGATAAGGAAACCCAGACAGGGTAGGCATTTTGTCCAAGGTCAAAGCGTTCAAGGGTCTTGATGACTCTCATGTCTGAATATGTTCTTTCTTTATCCTAAAACTCACAGTATGGAAGGGCCTGGGTGACCAGCAGTCCCAGGACAACCAGAGTGAGCTTGGGGAGGTGGGCTGCTGCAAAGCCTGTTCACAGACAGTGACTTAGGCAGGGCTAGGTGGCAGGACCAAGACAGCTCACGAACCACTTGTGCACCAGAAACAGGCTTCCAGCCTGGGCCCTTGTCACTATAACAAGGTATAAACAAAGAATCAATGTCTCATTGCAGGCTGGCTCACTGTTAGGAAGATTTAAGTTTGGGGAAATGTGGGTGTCCAACGAGTGCAGCTCTGTGATGTGGAGGGAGCAGTGACAGCCGGCTGATAGTATATGCCGAGCCTGGCCAGCTGATTGGGTATTGACAGAGGCCCCACATACACTTGCTAGATTACAGTAAAGACATTCAAATCACAGGCGCATCGGCCCACGCCTTGGCCCCTCTGTGCTGGAGGCCCCTTCCTTCTGCATTAACCGAGACAAACAGGGAGAAGTCAGGAAATTCTGATTAGCGCAAGAATGGCAGATGAGATGGGAGGCCTGTGGAAGCTGAGGAGGCACAATGAAGTTGGTCTTCATGCATACTAGCTTAAAATTTTCTTCCCATAAGAAATGCAGATATGAGAGCTGTCTCTAAAAGAAAAGCAGGTGCAGTGATTAAACCAACTCCTGTTTCCTGGGCACTGACCCTAAGCTGGGTTTGTTTTACATGCATTATGTCACTTGGCCTTTAAGACAACTCCATCAAGTATTATTATTTATTATTATTATTATTCTCTCCATTTTACAGATAAAGAAGTTGAGGCTCAAACAGATGAAGTCATTTGTCTAAGGTCAATAGCAGAGCCTGTCTGAGGCCAAGTAGGTTTGGCCAAGGAAGGTCATTGTAACACAATATTATTTCTCTTTGATTGAGAGAAGTAACAAAAAGAGAGTATTTGACATATCAGCTGCCAGGTGGGGTTGCTCTAGTAATGTTTCCAAGAGATGGACTGTGGCTCCGTGATGAAAGGAAGAACTTTGGAAAAACAAGTCCGAGTTCTGGCTGCACTGCATTCTTGCAGAAACCAGTTCACCTCTTGGAACCTGTTTTCTCATATATGAAATGGACAAAATAATATTTATCCATAAGCTGTAAGGCCCCAGTGACATTATTCTCAGTAGGCCCATGCAGCAGTAGCTACTTAAAGTTCTCACTGGGGGAGAGACGACTGTCCCAGGGCCACCACAGGGACAGTAATCTCCCAGGTACGGTACGGACATCAAATGAGGGGACATGCTGAACTCTCAACCTCAACGTCATTAGCCCATGGCAGAATTTGTCACTAAAGAGAAATAGATTCTGGTTTTTAACACAATGTTTATTACATTCCAAAGTCCCAAGAAAAAGGTGCCAAATGAATTTGGGACAAGAGTTTCAGATTCCCAAGAGAAAAGAACAGCAGAGAGAGGATGTTGGAGAGCATAGAATTCTGAAGTCGTGCTGGATCCCTGGGAAAAAATACAAAGAAACCTGAAAAGTCATAAACAAGAAAACTAATATTGGCTGCAGCAGCGAGAAGAGGAGACTGACAGCCCAACAGGCAAAAGGACACAGAGACAGACTTGAGAAACACAGATGAATCTGTAGGGATGAAAGATCTCAACCCTCTAACGAAGGCAAGGAGAAGGAAGACGTGCTAAACCTCAGCTTTTTAACTGACAAGATGGGAAGGTGTTGAGCCAGAAGAATCTTTGAGGTGTTTTCTGGCACTTGAGTGTGCTCTCTGAGACATAGACAAGGCCTGTCTTTATAAGGTCTTCTGAGACCAGAGAAACATGCCATAATGTGAAGTCCTCCACAAAAAGGTGGGGACAAGAGAAAGAACTTGAGCCACCTCCCACTTACGAGGTCTGCGACAAAGGGAAGCCCGTCAGTTCTTTGAAACCGTTTTTCATTTGCAAAAGGAGGAAGATAATTCTGACTTTACAGGGCTGTATGTATCAACAGAGTGATTCTTGCAGAGTACTTAGTTCAGGGTTTGATTACATTGGGAAGGGGAGTGAAAAAATATCACTGTTCCACCTCAATAAGTAGTTCTAGTGCAAAGCACAGTTCAAATGATTCTTGTGGCCAAATGATTCTCCAGTGGCCTTGTCTTGATAGGTCATGTTCAGCGGAAGGAAAACTGTGACATCGAGCAAGAAGAAAAGTTGCCACTGTCTTCCGAAGAGCACAGGCCATGGGCTGGAGCCCGCCCGGTGCTGGGATGTAGGCTTAAGGGCCCTATTTGTGGTTGAAGGCCAGATCCTCATAGTAACCCTATTCTTAACGATTCTTTAACTGAATTTCACAGACTAGCCTACTGAAGCCTAGGAAGGGGAAGTGACTCAAGACCACAGAGCTATCGAGATATCTGATGTTACCTTTGGTCTGACCTCAAAGCCTGGGCTCTTCCCACAGTGAATTCCCTTGGCCCTGGAGCACACTCAGTTGCCCAAACACATTTTTCCTCTGGGTTTCTAAGAAATCTGAGCTATAAAAAAAGTGCTTTTCCACGCACTGTATTTCCAGTCCTAGGAGTGTATAAACAGACAAGGTACTGTTTGGGTACTTAAAGAAAGCTCAGTATAGCCCACAGCTTCCTAACAGGGAGGCAAGTGAGCCTCTCTAAACCTCAGTTTCCTCATCTGTAAATTAGGAACATTACTACCTCATATTGTAAGATTTATGAATAATAGTATTCATCAAAGTACCAAATACTAAAGGGCTCTAATGGTGTAGGCTGTAGGGTATTGTGCTTTTAGCCAGAAGGCTGTCCTTCTCTGGTGGTTCGAATCCATCAGTGGCTCTGCAGGAAGAAGACGGACAATGCTCTCCTATTAAGGTTCACAGCCTCAGAAACCTGGAGGCAGCTCACCATGAGCCAGAACCCACTCAATGGCAGTGATTGAGTGAGTACTGAGTAGCAGACAAACACACCATTCCTGGTCTTCAATGGAAACTAACATTCTTGTCTTTTCAGGTGTCTTTTGGGAGCTAGCTTGATACTCAGTGTGAAACCTTTTGTACTCTTCATTTAACCAATGGCTACAACTCTCGCTGGGAGGAGTAACACTCTCAGGTGGGGAGAGGATCCAAGGAAGGCTGTACAGAGGAGGTGATAAAAAAGTCAAGGGTCCAGAGCAGCTGCTTGCTTTATGGAAAAGCAAGAGAAGCGTCAGGGCAGAGGAACAGGTGTGGAGAAGCCAGAGCTACACTTGCCAGGTTAGGGGCTGCCGATGTGGATTCTCTCCTCTATCTCTGGGATGCCACACCCTCTGAACGCACAATTGCCAAAGATGCAAAACACAACCACCACACACGTTAATGGCTCTCTCCTAAGCAACTTCCTCCAGTCCTGAATGAAACCTCGTAGGGTGGGAGGATACCATTCATATGGAAACTTAAAGAATAATAATCATTTACCCATTTACTGACTGGGCTACTCTTAATAGTCAACATGTTACTCCCCTTCCTACAATCCTGCTGTATCCATCATGGAGAAGAGCATGGGGCTGGAGAGAAGTCCTCTAAGGTGTGAGCCCTGCCTACGTCGTCAATCACAGCCCCTCATTTCATCACACGGAGTCCTTTACTGCTTTCCGCATTGGTCAATGGAATTGCCTTTGCATGGAACCATGCTCCCAGCCAGGAAGTCCTTTCCTCTGCTTTCTTTCAGGCCAAAGGAAGTTCCTTTGCTCCTCAAGATTTAACTTAGGCACAGCTGTCCAAGGAAGCTCTCCTGAGCCTTTTTTCTGCGTGGGCCTCAGTTACATCTTTCTTCTGTGTCCATAACCCTGTGCTCCCCTCAGCTATCGCATTTATTTCTACCGCTCAATCTGCTTCCAGAAAGCTTATAGCTAACCCTCAAACATCCTCCGCACAAACTCCAATGGTGCAGTCAGAATTGATTCAATGGCAATAGGTGTCATTTTGGTTATTGCTCATGCCTGGTTACTGTTTCTTTCCTAAAGGTAGGTTCCTGAGATCTTAGCTGCTCCTAGCACAGTGCCTGGGCCAGAGCAGGCACTCGGATGCTCGCTGAATGAATTATTCTCCTGCAGATAAGAAACCAGGAGCATTTCTGAGGAGGAGGTAGACAGGCTGGAAACCAAGGCAGACTGACTGGGGCTCGGGTGCGGTGTAGTTGAAGAGAATGGAACGTGAGTGTGCTGGGAGGGGCAGAGGAGGGAGGCAGGAGTCAGGGAACACCATCTAATTAGACCACATGTGCAGAGCAGCATCTGGCTCAAAGCACAGCAGTTTACACCGCTCCTGGAGTTGTCGTGGAGACAACCACATGACCAGCCTGGAGCTGAGACTCAGGGGCAGCAATCCAGATGCACTCCTAACATATTCTGACAGAGAGCAGATGGGCAGCTATTTGCAGGGCCAAAAAATGCCAACTCCGCTCCCCTCCAGACCTGCGTGCCCTCACCGATCATTTTCATCTTGTAAAGTCATTCTTATCTGCCCTGGAACCACCAGTTCCTCTAGTGTAGGAATCAGTGTGAAAGCTGCTATTTTCGTAGTTCCCCAACCATCACAACTTCCGGCCTTTTCCTGTGGGTGAGGAAATGTCACCGTCTTGAATGAAGGGATCCACGATGGCCAGGATCCATTGCCACAAGGCTCTCCCTCACCTCGGCCTCCATTTGAAGTGTCTAAATCCTTCCTCCTGCTGGCCCTATTTACCAGATCGAGGCCTGAGCAAGGCTGTGCAGAGCTTGGAGGACACACACATCCAGAGCTGACTCCTGAGCTCCGAGGCTAATGTGTATGTGCTCTGGGCATACACTTGACCTTTGTAAGCTCACTTCTCTGTAAAATGCAGTTGGTAGCACTTACTTTCACAGAATTGCGACAAATACCACATTAAATTCTTATAGAAAAGTCCTGGAAATTATAAAACTATAAATGCTAGCTTTTATCAGAATGATATCTTTCTTCTAAAGAGTCTCAGAAAATTTAAGCAGAAAGCTCCCAGGAGCACAGTAGCAGGAAAATGACAAAATCTTAGATTCTTTACAAAATTACACTTTATTATTCACATGAATGGCTAATGTCTCTGATTAATGTCCTTGGTGCAACAGGAAAACCCCTGGCCTTATAGAATCAGCCTAAGATTTGAATTCTGGATATGATGCATTTTATCAGGGATCTTGGGCAAGTAACTGAACACACTTGAACCTCAGTTTCTTCACCTATAAGATGGCAATCACTACTTTTATCTCCAATGATACAGTAGGAACACAACAAATGTCAGTTCCAGCTCTCTTCTCTTTGTTCATTTAACTGAGTCAGTAAGACTGAGATAAAGAAAGAGCATCATGAAAGTCAAGGGACCTAGGTTGAACCCCACTTACAGATGGGGTGATTTTGGGAAGGTGCTCATCCTCTCTGAGCCTCTGTTTTCTTTTGTACAAGGAAGGTAATAATGAATCCACCTCACCCTCTTCTTGTGAGGTTTAATGGAAAAGATGAATGTAAAGCAGTTAGTATCCAATGGAGGATTGTCACAATTAACTTCCTAACACTTACCGGAGAAACTCCCCAACTCTTTTGGGAATAGGTGTATACTTTTCATGCGGGTCTAGCCTAGGGCACAGAAACCATGTTGTCTTAGGAGGAATGTGCGTCCTTTATTTGCTGTCTGCAGAGCCAAGGCAGAGATGCTCCACACTGGCGGCTGGGCTGCTGAGGCGCACATCAGGACAGGCATCGGCCCAGGGCTGGGCCTGACGCATGGATGGCATGTGGGGCAGTGTGTACAGGTGCAGCAAGGCCTATTTATAAAGCACTACAGGGGTTCCCGCTGCTGCACACATGCCTGCCAACGCAGGTGTGGGGAAGGCCTGGCTAAAAATATTGCTAACGTGGGTTTGCTGTCACCCAGCAGAGACTAATGATTGTTTTAAGTAAATATTAATTATAAGAGTCACCTAGATAGAGTGCCAGAGTAGCATGAATATTCCTAAAGCTACATACGTAAGTGAAGTGATCATGTAGGAAGACAACTTTGTGACTCCTCCAGGGAGTTATTTAATGGCTGGCAGACTCTAAATATTTGGGGGATTTCTGGTTAAGGAGCTTGGTAAGTGTCTTAAGATGAAAGCTATATAAGGGTTTCATTAGTTACGGGATAATCTTTTCCACATCTAATAGCCATTGCAATCCTACTGGCCCAGTTACTATGAAAAACGGTCACAATGGCACATACAACCCAGACGTGGCCTAAGGCTTGGCATACTGGCTGGCAAGCATCTTGTGGCCCCACAGCCTAACATGTCTGTTACTAGTCTTCAATGGTGTTATGGTTCTAGTGTTGGTGGGCTACTTCCTGCTGGGTGTGTTCCTTTCTGCCCTGAGCCTGTTTTCTTCTGTAAGAAGCTAACATTAGTTGAATACCTTGATCAATGGTTTTTAAATCTGGCAGAGGAAGGAGGCTCATCTAGACTCATCTTTTTCTCTTCTTTCTTTTTTTTTTTTTAAGAGTTCTGATTACTGGGTCATGGTTCAAAACTTTATAAAGCTCTTAGATGATTCTAAATTATTTAGGGTCCTGGAGAGGGAAGACGTGGTGGGGTGGTGGTGGAGTATTAACAAGAGGAACAAATCTCTAGGTGCTTACTGTGTTTCAGCCACATTTCTAAATGCTCTGCATGTATGCATTTATTTAATCCCAACAAGATCCTTGTGGGGTAGGTGTTGATGTTACCCTTATTCTACAATCAGGAAACTAAATACAGAAATGTTAGGTAACTCGCTCCGGTTCAAAAGCCAGGGTTTGAAGCCAGGTGGTATTGCTCAGGTCTGTGTGCTGATATAATATACCCTGCCTGACCCTGACTTTATAATTTGAGAGGGAAATATCTGTTCTCTTTCCCATCCCTCGAGTGGAAGAACTTTCCAACAGAAGATACTTATGAAGAACCTTGCACACAGTGGGTAGTCGATACATGAATGAAATCACTTGGCACTTTTACATAGGTTGTATCTCAAAATATTCTAGGCAAGCTGGTATCACAATCTTCCATTTTCATGTGAAAAGATCAAGATAAGATGGTCAGTGAAACTTACAGTCACTTCAGTAGTGAGTAATGGGGCTGGGACTGGACTCCAAGCCTGAACTTCTCATTTGTCTACTATAAGGCTAATGGGAGGGAGCTCTGGTGGGCCTAGAGGTAAGAAAATATACTACAATCCCAAAAGCATGTGGTTTAGATCTACTCAGGAGAAAGATGAGCAATCTCCTTTTGAGCAATTTACTGCTTATGAAAACCTGCTGGAATGTCAGCTATAGTTCGGTTCTAAACAACAACAACAACAACAACAACAACAACAACAACAACTACTACTGCTGCTGCTGCTGCTGCCGCCACCACCAGCACCACCACCACTAATGAGATGTAGCCAACTTGTGTTCAACAAGATAAAGGATTTAAAGAGCATGAGACCTGTTATAAACTTTCCCAAATCTTTTTGATGGATTCAGACCCTCTCAAAGTAATACGCTTCAAAGGCAAAGGATTCAATAAACATATACTTACTGAATGTAAAAACATGAATTAAGATTCAAAATTTAAGGTTGTACAAAAAGAGCAGGAACTCTGAAGAATCTTTTTAAGCTGCTGGCTCTACCACTGGGGTGCACAGAAAACAACAGTCTAAGGCAAGGCCAAAGCATTCAGCGGTCAGTGCCTCCGATTGTGATTTTTAAGCAGTTGGATCCAAAACTAATTTGGCTCCTATCCTCTGTGCTCAAGTCCCTTCTCTGATAGGCAAGGCTGGAAGAGAAGCAGTAGGACTGCATGGGATCCAGGCAGCCTAAACCCAGGTAATTCCACAGAAATCCATTGTGAAAATCCTAACCTCTGTTGTCATAGTCACATTATTAAGTCTTCAAAAGCCTTTTGGAAGTTGTCAGGGGATGAGTACCCAGGGGATGGGCTGAAGTCTGAGCCTGGGGGCACCACAGTGCCTGTGACTTCTAGCCATTTCCTGCCTGAGGCTAGCCCATGAAATAAGGGCTGCAGGGTTCCCAGAAAATGGCATCCCCCTTCCAGTACTACTGTGAGCAAGTGTGTCACCTTTGTGAATATCAAATCACCATGATTGTCCTTCCGCCAAACAACAGCAGCAGTGGCAGTAGCAGTGACCATTTAGAGAGTGCCCGCTAAGCACAGTCTAACAGTCTTCATTCTAGTTAGGGATGTACAGGCTGAATTGTTTAGGGGAAGTATACTGATGCCTGTAACTTACTCTGACATGCGTAAAAAAAACCTGATGCACCAACGGAGGGAAAACTATGTGATAAAACAAGTAAAATTAAATGTTAACAGTACAAATCTAGGTGGTAGGTTTAAATTCAGCATAAAATCTTTTCAACTTGTTCACATACTTGAAAATTTTTATAGTAAATATGCCAGAGACAAAACCCACCAGGGGGTATGAAAGGCCAGAATTCTGATGTGCAAGGGTGATGGCAGGATATGTTTTCCATAGCCAACTAGTCTTGAGGGAAGGCCAGCACAAAATTGTGTTATTCCATTTATTGCTGATTCACTCATTCTCAAAAATTCATTCCCATTAAGCCGACTGTGACTTAAAGCAGTACTTCATTAGGCTTCTGAGGCTGTAGATTTTAGTGGGAGGAGACTGTGTATCTTTCTTCCTTGGAGCAGCTGCTGAATTAGAACGGCCAGAGACATTTGACTTTTTGGTTAGATCCAATGATAGGGAGGGATTAAAAGTGAGGGCATTATGTTGAATGAAATCGTTCTGTCACAAAGGGGCAAATACTTCATAAGACACTATTACGAAAATAGGAGGGTAACTGAGAAATTGGGAGTAGGGTGTGTGTGTGTGTGTGTGTGTGTGTGTGTGTACTACAGAAACAGAATGCACAGACAATGAACACTATAAAGAGCAGGACAGGAGAGGATCAACTTAAGAAGATTCGAGATAAGGACAATACAGCTACTGCAATCAGCAAATAGGAACAAGACATGCATAGCTGTTTAAAAGGGGAAGAGGAGGAAGAGGAAATCTCTAGGATGGCAGAAATTAGTGGGTGGATGGACTAGGCAAGATGATGTGATTGGGTGATAGATCATAGTAGATCGGGTCATAGATCAGTAGTAATTATATAAAATGTAATGTACAGAATGACTATAAAACACAATGTACATGAATAACACAATGTATACAATAGTTATATAAATATGAGTGACTGTATAAAACAATAGAAATGAGAGAAACATAATGTCTATGAATGATTGTATGCAAACTAATTAAAAATGTAAAATAAGTGAGTTCTATAAGAAAATTAAAAAACCCATTTATTTCATGCCTTCTATATGCCAAGCAGTGCTGAAGCACCATGACATTAACGATTAAACCTGAGTCCCTCTTCTCAGAGTGTGCAGGGAGATCATACAAACACACATCCAACAACGAAGCTCCATGAGGCCAGGTCACTTGCTTGAGTCCTTCTAACAAGCAGATGGTGGGTAGGGGTTCATATTTAGACATGTCTGATTCCCAAGATCTAGGCTCTTTCCTTTGATCCAGCACCTTTCAAAACATCACTAAATATCATCAACTCTTATTTGATCTTGATGAGAGGCGCTACAAAGGGGACTGATATTCAAAGATCACTTCCCCATTTCATGCAAGTCATTCCTTTCAACTTGTCCCCCATCACACCAGCAGTCACTAGAATGTCAGCAAATCAACTGGTTTTGCTTTCATGCTTTTCACTTGGGAAACCTTTCAGCTTACAAGGTAGCTTCACCATCATTATCTCATTTAATCCTCATACAATCTTGATATTTGGAATCTCTGCTCCATGAGCTGCACCTGACCAACAAGAACTGAAGCTCACAAGGCTTCAGAGGGGACTGGCTGTTTGTGCTCATACCTCCACTTCCATCAGCCCCAAGGTTAGCAGGGATGAGTAGGGATCAGTTAGTTTGGTGAAAATAAAATAGAAATTGCTCATAGAGAGCATTTGGATGAGTTTCGCCTGGGTTCTGGCTCTTCGCTGCCTATTTGGCCTCTGTCCTCTAGGATTTACAATATCTTTGTCAATAACCTCTGACAAGGACAGACAAACATCCTTCTTGTTCTGAAGGTGTACCAAGAACTTCTTGGTTCTTTGAGAAGTTAAGTGCAGGGTAACTTGTAGACTTGGCCAGGGGGACTGTCAAAAGGTCATCCCAAGAAACTCTGGAGAGAGGCTGTACATTAGAATGAAGAGTGAGAAAGGCAATTGTTAGCAGGATTCATTTTATTAGCAGGACATTCCCTGGTAGACAGGAAAACAAGGGCACTGGTAATTGGAGGTACTTAGGAATAAAGCTGTTTTTTAAAAAAAGAAAAGAAAATAGATCTTATGCTGAGAGGCTAGCCATTTTATTTTCTAAATAAACCCTGGTGAGTATCCAGGCTCCTGGCCCATCTGGACCACAGAAGTGGCCTTCTCCTGGGGCTGTTGCTTCAAGGCTCTCTCCACCACCCACACCTGCTGCTGCACCCCCCCCCCCCAAAGGGTCATTCCAAAGCCCCACAGGGACCATGTGACCACACCCCACCTGCTCCAAGCCCTGCTCCTCACTGTCTTTGTGAGAACCTCCAAGTCTCTTCTCCCCTTGGCATGCAAATCTGTCAAAGCCCTCTCTGGTCTCACTTGCTGAAACTTTCTCCTGCAACTAGGAGTCCCGATCAGCACAAAGTGCCTGCGTGTTCCCGTACACTTTACGGAAGGCTGTTTCAAACCTCTATTCTATGAATCATGCTATTCCCTTTGCCTGGAATGTCCTGCTTTCCTTGTTCATCAGGCTGACTTCTATTCATCCTACAAGCACCAAGCTCAGGTGTCACAACCTCCAGGAAGCCATCCCTGTCCCCACGGCTACCCCTCTTAGGGTTTCCCATTGGCTTCCTAAGGCATCCTGTGGCCACCTCTGTTGCATTACCTAACAGTTACCTGCCGGCCCCCCATTAAATATGTGAACTCTGTGCATATAAAGGATAAAATGGTCTTATCCACCTATAGCACCATGACCCAGCAGACAACTAGAACACAACTGGCACTGAATATATGCCTGCCGAACAAATGAAGTGCCTACAATCTTATATGAGAATAAGTACCATGAAGCTACATTCTGGGAAGTGAAAGCATACCATGACAGTTGAAGACAGACCCACACTATCCCAGAATTCTTCCTGAAGCAGACGGCATCACAGCAAGTCTGCAATTATAGACACGCACATACACACATGCACACGTTGTTTAAAAAAATTCATAGAATGCACTCAACGCTGACTTTTTCCTTATTGGAAACCTGTTTACAATCTTGTCCACTGTCAGTCTTAAATGTCACTTTTTAGAAAGATGGCTTCTGCCAGGAGAAATGTATTTTCAAATTGAATCACAGCATGTTCATGCAGAGAAGCGCCTCTTTTGAATCTCCAAATTGGAGGGAATTCAGAGAAGAGAAAGTGAGGTGATTAGAATCTGCAGAGGCTGATTCAGAAGGAAAAATTATGAGGCTGAAATATGCATGGGTGAGCTAAACAGCAGCTATTAGTTGGTGGAGAGCGTGAAAATGGGCTAGAAAACCTATTGTAACAAAGAAGATGCAGAGAAAGGAATGCAAGGAAGAAGAAATAAGAGAATTAAAAGAGGGTGTGTGTGTGTGTGTGTGTGTGTGTGTGTGTGTGTGTAAGCACCAGGAAGGATGCTCACTTTACTGTCTATGCCAGGTACCATGGAGGATGTCTTCATGCATTATGCCTTTGCCAGTAGTTACTGTTCTATTTTTAAAATGAAGAAATTAAGGTTCTCAGAAATTAAAAAGCTCTGCTCCAGCTAGTGCCTAAGTATGCTACTGTGAGCATTACCATCTCTGCTGTTTACTAGGGGAGAGGTGATCTGGGAAGGCTTCCTGGCATCTGATCACTCTGCTTTATGGTATTTTAGGAAGGGGTTACTAGCTTTTAGCACCTGGGTCTTTTTACCAGCAGAGCCTCTTGAGCTGGCTCCCCTCACTGGGATCTGTGGGGTTTTTTCAAGGACTCCGAGGTCTCTGGGCCCCTGTGAGGCAGAGCACCAGGAGCTCTGCTTCCTGGCTGCCTCCTGGCTTTCTACCCGATTGTCAAGTGATCCTGGGCCAGTCTGAGTTCCAGCCTCCTCCCCTCCAAAATGGAATTGACGCCACAGCCTTCAGGGGAAGCTGAGAAGATCTAAAGTGCTCAGCATACAGCAGAACTCAATGTGTACGCTATTTTGTTTTTAAACACAAACATTTTATGTGGCAAGTATGCACATGTCCCTTAGGATGCAACTCACGGACTCTGCCTTTGAGAAGTGATACGATCCTCAAATTTGCAAAGAGGGTAGTCCTTGCCTTTTATTTTTTAATACAGCAACTGGTTGAGAGCTTACTGTGTATTGGCCCTTGAGGATTTAACAGTC
This sequence comes from Elephantulus edwardii, assembly GCF_000299155.1. NCBI lineage: Eukaryota > Metazoa > Chordata > Mammalia > Macroscelidea > Macroscelididae > Elephantulus > Elephantulus edwardii. Next base: position 10,592,322 of record NW_006399866.1, on the reverse strand, counting down.
AGGACTCTGGAGGGTGGTCAGGCAACCTCATAAATACATGGTTATAACCTCCAAACACAGACAACGACAACCTCACAAACACATGGCTACAACACACATGCAGAGACACACACACACACTACAACCTCACAAACACATGGCTATAACCTACAAACATACATGACTACAATCTCACACTCACACGACTATAACTTCACAAACATGACTACCTCATAAACACATTACAGTTTTACAAACGATACAGCTACAACCTCTCCAACACACAGCTACAACCTCACCAACCCATGTCTACAACTTCACAGACATATCACTACATCATAAACACATGACAACTTCGCACACAACTACAACCTCACAAATACGTCACTAGAGCCTCACACACACACAACCACAACTTTATGAACATTATCCTACAACTTCACAAACATACCCCTACACCACATGAAATAAATTCTTCAAAGGAGACATTCTTTTTGTTATATGAGAGCATATACCCAAGTGTGAGACCTAGTCTGGAGGCCATAGAAAGATTTCCTAGGGAAGTGACATAAAGCTGGGAGAAGACAGCAAGAGTTCACTAGGCTATGGTGGGAGGGAGAAGGGTGAAGCCCCAGAGCCGTTGTACACAGGGTCACTATGAGTCACAGGTGACTCAATGGCACATTACAACAATAGCAACAACATCCTGAAGCAATGGGAACTGCATTAAAGCTTGGGCATACAGATTTCTGCCCTTTGGAAAGATCATTATACCATCAGTAAGACCAGTGGGAGACCAGTGGGAGAGATGCAGGGGAAGCCCAGTAACTACTGAGACAGCTGCTACGCATGTCCAGGTGAGAGAGGATGGAAGCAGAGCTGGAAAGGAATGAAAAGCAAGGAATTCAAGAGTAATTTTAAGAGTTAAGAGTTGATACACTTGTCATAACCTGGGGCTGGTGAACTTGGGCATCTCCCTTATAAAGTTGAGGGCCAGGAGGGGCTCACCAATGCCTCTCCTTCCCTGGAACCCAACAGAGGCCCTGAGCACTAGGTGAATCTGCTTTCGTCACAGGTAAATTCTCAGCCTCCAGCGGAGGACCTGGCACACAGATGGTATTCCTCTGACTCTGGCAAATGGATAAGTGAGGACTGGTGGGTGATCCTGGCTACTCAGTAGCCCCACTTGGCAGTCCCCAAGAGTGAAGCCCTGGCCTTGTGTGCCTGCCTCTGTGTGAGCAGTGTCTGTTTGGAAAGTACATGATTTCTAGCCCAGGTTGGGGGACTGCTGGGTACCCTGGCTCTTGGCTAACCCAGTGTTTACACACTCAGGGTTTGCTAGTGTCTGTCCTGGGTTCCATCTGACCTGAAGGAAGAGTCCTGTGTGGACTGACATCTCATTCTGGACGGCTTCTGAGGAAGAACATATTCTTGTTCTCAAGGCTCTATCATTCATCAGCTGTGTGGGAAAGTTTTGAGCTCCTTAAGACTCAGTATATCATTTGTAAAATGGAGATAACACAACCTAACTGATAGGGTTATCATGAGGAATAGAGTGGATATCAAGTACTGGGCTCAGGGTGGAGTACGCAGTACAAGTTCAATGGGGTAGCTGTTACTACTGTTTCTGTTTGAGATATGAACAAAAACTTCATTTTCAGAATCCTGAGACCATATAGCAAAGTGGCTTAGCATCTCCTAGTATCTGCTGTCATTCTATACATACTATTAAATATTACATTTATTTTAAAATTCATCTAAGTCAGCTGCGAGTGGCTGATTAGGTTATGTTTGAGTTGGCAGACTCTGGTCTTTTGGAAGCTTGTGCTTCTATCCAGAAACTGTCTCATTCAGAAGGCAAGGAGCCCATGCTAGGAAACTCTGTCTTTGTGTTCCAAGCCATTTAATAAGCCCCTCGCTAGTAAGCCAAAGAACCTTGGTGGTACAGAGCTTAAAGTGCTCAAATGCCAACCAAGGTTGGTGATTTGAACCCACCAGCTGCTCCTAAGGAGAAAGATACAGCAATCTGTTCCCTGAAAGACTTTTGAGCCCTGGAAACGCAGCGGGGCAGTGTTCCTCTGTCCTTCAGGGACGGCACAGACCACAGGGAGTTGCATTGCTAAGCCAAAGGCTGTGTGTCTCTGGTGGTTTAAATGCACCAGCGTCTCTGCAGGACAAAGATGGGCAATCTCCTCCTGTGACACTTACAGCCTCAGAAACCCAATGGACAGTCAGCTATAAATTGGTTCCAATTTGATGGCAGATGGAACTGACTCAATGGCAATGAGAATTATCTGCTTGGTTTTAGATTAAGCAGATCACATAGTAGCAGGGACAGCAGGTGGGCAGCCTGAAGCACATCTCTCCAGTGTGGACAAGAGCTGTGGTTAGGACCTCACCCTCAATTCTCTGATCTATGGGCAGAGACAGCCACCCAGGAATCCTTCCAGTCTTCTGACACTGTTCTACTGGCGGAAATCCTTCCCTGAGGACCCTGGCTTCAGCATGCCTCTCCAACATTGACAGAACACTGGATGCTATGGTAGGTACTAGGAGAGTACAGAGGGTAGAAGTGTGAAGTCTTTAGCCTGTTTTGAGGAGTTCCATGACCATCACCACCCTCATTTACCCCACAGCACACTCTAACTCAGGCTGCACTAAAAACCTGCAAGTCTGTGAAGGTCCAGGGTGTGCTCTTGTCTCTGAGGCTTTGCTCATGACTTCTGTCCCCCTAAGCTTACAGCATTTCAAGCTTGGCTCCACCAAGCGTGCACGGGGTGGCATGCAAGAAAGTCTCCAGGCAAGATGGTGCCACTGTGACCACAGAGGCCAGCAGAACTGGGTCCCTCTTAGTTCCCCAAGTGGGAAAGGTGACATCACAGTCTACCTCAAAGTTTTAATGTGAGGATTGCAGGAGACTCATCTAAGTATTTGGTAAATGGTAGCCATTACGTTAGCCATCTAACTTGTCTAACTAGACTGTGAGCTCACTGAGGGTAAGAGTTATTCCTTTGCCCCTTTAACCTAGTGTGAGGCAGAGCATGGGCTGCTTCAAACAAGCAAGTGTGAAGGTTTAGGGAAAGGGGTCTCTTCAAACTGGAAGCCTTTTTGGTGTTGAAAGAGTTAATATCTAGTGGTGATTATAAACAAGCCCCATTTCAGCTCAGTACTATCGCTGGGTGTGAGTCACAAGGCTTAGCAGGTGTGGGCAATAATTAAAGGCTTCAGCAATCTACCTGGGCAAGGTATTTTTGCCTCTTATTCCAAAGAGGAAACTCTCTCTATGGAGAGCAGAGGAGCTCATTAATGAGACTAATTAGGTGTAAAGGGGGTAGAGGCTGGCATCAGCTGCAGCTTGGAGGAGCTCATCATTAAGCTCTGTAATCTCCTCGGCTGAACACAAGCAGATCAGGCTTAGGGGCTGCGAGCATGGCTCCTGCACCTGAGTACTGACCACAGGCTTTTGGTGAGGCTGAAAGGGCCTCACCGCTCCCTCTGCCATGTTCCGCCAGGAGATGCAACACAAACACACACAGAGACACAGGGGTCAGCTTCCCGGGAAGGAGGCCAGGTCACTGGGAAGATGCTTTTCTCCTAGTGCACACTCACGTCAGAGCATCATGTGCTGGAAACCTGTGCAATGGGTTTTATAACCAGCTTTTCTAGATATAAGGACTGGATCAAGGGATGTACTCCCTGGCTTTCATATGTGGAGGAGATAAAACTCTCCTGCTTGGAATTATGGGCTTCCTAGCTACCACTATCCTTTATCTAGCACTGGAGTTCATGGCTCTTTTCCTGTGTGTCTTCTCCACCAGCACTGCTCAATGGCTGGCTCCTTCTGGGTCTCCAGTGTCTGGCATACCTCAGGAATCACTGGCAGCACACAAGTGATAAGGGAGGAGAAGGGGGCAGGCGTGAATGGCTGTACAGATTTGGTCACTGCCACTTTCACTAGCTCAACAGTATTGGCCAAGTCACAACTTTGCTGAGCCCTAATCTCCTCACCTGTATAAGAAGCCTAAGAGTATGGATACAAAACCTTTAATTAACATCACTTCAAAATTTCAGTAAAAGAAGGGAACAGTTGATCATAAGGGAAGCAGGGAAATAATTCCAATAGAGTTCCGTCCTGAGTTTGATTTGGCCAAAGGGCAAGGCATCGTTGAGCAAGACCATGGGGGCAGAGGCGGGCACCTGGAAGACTGGTTTTAGGATGGCTGGCGCCAGGCGCCTCTCACTGTTTACAGAGCTCACCTGCCTCAGCTTTCAGCTCTGCCGCCAGCTCCGCCTGGGAGGCTTCCTGCCTCGGCTCTGATGTCCTCAGAGACTCCCAGAGGGAGGGACAAAAGCAGCTTGGCTCCACGTCTCCCCCTGAGACCCACCCCAGCAGGCACCCCTTCCAGCTTCTCCACCTGCAGCCACATCTGACATAAGCTTCTCAGAAAGCTGGCACCAACTGAGTAGCATATGTCCAGCCAATAGCCTTGGGAGTCGGTTTGCTGGTGATGTCCTCCACGCCTTCTGGGTCCCAGCTCTGATGGGATCACTTTGGTGACGCCTTCTCTACTATCCAGCAGCCCTCATGTTTTTGTGGCCAACCCTGACTCTACCACTAACCATTATTAGGATTATTTGTTTCACCTTTGTGAAAGTAACAGCCTGAACAGAAAGTAACAAACGTCCTTTTCCAGCTGAGGATGATCACGCCCTACCCAGCCACAAAGGTGCGTGCATCACTCTTGTCTGGTCAAGTGGAAGGCTTCCATGGGCACAGGGATTGGTTCAGGGTGGCACGGACATGACCCAAAAAGGCTCCACAGACACTGGGATTAGAGGGCATTGTTTCAAGCTCTAAAGGTCAAGCAAGCCCTTCCCCCTCTTAAGGCAAGTGAATGATTACAGCCAAAGAGAAGCAAAGTCAAACAGTGATCAAGAAGAGACTAGAAAACCACATATAAGTTTCTGGATGCAGCCAGCCTGGCAGGAAGAGAAGCGCCAGGCTTTTTAGTTATATAAACCAATAAATTTCTTTTACCCAAGTTAAAATTGTATTTCTACCATCTACAACCAAGAGAAACCAAGTCAGAGGTGAACCAACTTCAGAGAACTGCAGATGTCCCCAATTCCATGATCCCATGATGATAGCAGTTACTGCACTAACTAACGTTGTTTATTTCTCTCCCTCTACTATTTTAGTTCAAAAATAGGTTGAGATCGTTTTGGCCCCAAGACCTCGAATCATTTGCTCTACTGGATAAACCTGTATGAGGAGGAGGGTTATCAGGATTGGAGCAAGGCTCACCAACAACAGATAACACAATCTTGCTTACCGAAAGTGAAGAGGACTTGAAACACTTGGTGCAGAAGATCAAATAATACAGCCTTCAATATGAATTACCTCTCAATATCAACAAACAAAAATTCTCATCACTAGACCACTGACAGGCAAAATCATGATGATGTTGTTGTTATGAGTCGTCAAGTCATCTGTGACTCAAAGCAGTGACTCAATAGCTCTAAAGCCTGCCTTGTCCCGAGCCAGTATCACTGACTCTGATGTACCTACTCCCATAGCCCTAGTTACTGTATCAATCCATCTCATTCGGGGTCTTCCTTTCCTGTGCTGTCCTTATACCCTTCTGAGCATGATGTCCTTCTCCAAGGATTGGTCCCTCCTGCCCACATGTATGTGAGATGGAGCTTCAAAATCCTAGACTCCAAGGAGAAATTTGGTTTCACCCTCTCCAAGACAGATATTTGTTTTCTTGGCAATCCAAGAAATTGGTTTGTTCAAGACTTTTATCAATAACCACAACTCAAAGGCAACAATTCTGCTATCATCCTTAGTCATTAGCCAGCTCTCTGATGCAAAGCAAGTAACTGCAAAGATCAAGCACACCTTAGTCTCTAGACTGACATCATTACTTCTCAGTACTCTGGAAAGGTCCCTGACAGCAGATTTACCTAGTGCAATTCACCTTTTGATTTCCTGACTGCTGGTGCCAAAGTGCTGACTTCAGAGCCGAGCAAGCTTTAACTGTTAACAACTTCAATCTCTTCTCCATTCCTCATGGTGCTGCCAATTGGCCCAGTTGTGAGAATCTTTGTCTTGATTGAATATCGAAGACTACAGTCCTTGACCTTCTGCAGCAAGCACTTCAGATGAGAAAATGTTGACGTTGCCAATTATTTTCTTCTATGTGGATTCACAATCAAAACCCATTGTCACAGCAGTCAAGAAATCAAAAGATGAGTTGCACTTGTCCAATCTGCTGTTAATAAGGACCTCTCCAAAGTGGTAATGAACCAGGATGCCAGTTTAAAGACTAAGGTGTATCTTTCAATTACCTCCTATGTATCTGAAAGTTGGACAATGAATAGAGATTACAGAATAAGAATCAATGCCTTTGAATACTGGTATTGGAGAAGAATATTGAATATCCCATGGATTGCCAAGAGAACATGTCTTGGAGGAAGTGTAGCCAGGATGCTCCTTACAAGCAAGGATGGTGTCCAACATCTTTCTCACATACTTTGGACATGTCAGGAGAGGCAAGTCCTTGGAAAAGGACATCATAAGAGGAAGACCTATCAGAAGATGAGTTGACACCGTGACTGTAAAAATGGGCATGAAATTGAAACAGATGAGGGGAGAATTGTTTAAAAGGGATCTAAGATTAGGTATTATTGGCATGACAGGAGTCCAGAACAAAGGCTGCATAGTGGGGGGAGGGAATGAATAACAATGAAAGAATTTTTCTTTTACTTTTCAAAGAGAAGAGTGAACTGGGGTGGGAGGGAGGTTGGTCAGGGAGAAAAGTACAACAATGAATGGATGGAAATACAAAGTCTCTGTAAACTTTCATTAAAGTTAATAAAAAATAATGGGCATGAATGTGACAGAGAACATGAAGATTGAACAGGACAGGGCAAAGTCATATCTGCTGCTTATATGGTCTCTATGCTTGCAGCCAATTTGATGGCACCTAACAACAGCAATAATTATGAGACAAGTCATAGTCTGGTTGCCTTTTCTCCCCTGAACCTCAGCAGGATCTCAGGATACTCTTGGAGCTACACACTTGTGGTCCCCCAGTGGTTCTCTTGGAGATAGTGCTTCTGTGGACATGTTCTAGGCCCAGATGATGCTTACAAAGACTGCTGTTCCTCAAAGGTCTTTTTGGAAATCCCTTTGGATGTTTTCTACCATTTTCCTGGTCTGGATCAGCACAGGAAAAAATTTTTAAAAATCACAAAAATCTAAAAACACACATGCTGCAAAACCAAAACAAATCAACACAATGGAGGGTCAGGAATGGAGACTTTCTCCCAATAAACCATACCAACTATACTAGAATGGGATTCCTAACATACAAGGAGCTCTGATGGTTCATGGACATACTACTGCACCCATTTTATAGATGAAGAAACTGAAGCTCAGAGAGTTGTTTCATCCACAGAGTCTGGCAAATGCTTACTCCTCCTTCAAGGCCCAATCACAGAGTCGGGCTCCTCCTTCAACTCAAATGCTGTCTTCATGTGACCTGTTACTTCCCTCTGGAAGTCTCTGGCAGAGCACACACAGCCCTTTAACCAGCGGTGCCATTAATCCTCTAATGAGTCCTTCTGCTGAGTGTGGATTGGCTTTTGCCAATAGACAAGATCTCGAGGGGAAGAGACTGTTTCTCATTCATATCCACATTCCGGACATCAGCACAGGGCTTGGCCCAGAGCGGGGTTACCAATAAACGTTTCCTGGAGTCAACAAATGTTTGATAGAGTCCTGAGCTGAACTGGCTGCTTCAAGTGTTACTCCACCCCCCCCCCCAGTTGATTCCGTGACTGCACGCCTCCAAGCCTCCCTCTTGTTCTCCCTGGAGGGAGTAATTTTGGGCAGTAGAAGTGGTTACAAGACCAGAGGGAGCCTGGACAGTGGTAATAAATATGTAAAACCCAGAATTCATTACATAGAGCTAATTCCAAATGCAAAAGACACTGCATCCTCTGAGACAGATCCCAGTGAAGGAGTCTGATTTGTAACAGACAACTTGAGAACCAGAATTGTTCAGTCCAACCCATGAGAACAGTATTCTTCAAGGGCAAGCTACCCCCTGAAATGTTCATCATTCTGTACTAATTTCATGGCTAAGTGATAGCCCCCTTCCTAAGTTAAATTCTGTAAGAGATTCAGCCTTCTTGTCCCAAAGAGCCCTTTCTACCTGATAGCTTTGGAGTAGAGACCCTCTGGATCTGAGTCTTAATATCTGGAAAGGTGAAGGGTGTTGTTTCCTTACAGACACTGTGTTAAAGCAAGATGTTAACATTATATAAAGTAAATTCTGCCCTCTGGGGGGAAGTGCTCCATAAACCAGAAATAAAATGAGTATCACTCATGCAGAGAGCTTGAAAATAGGCACCTTCATGTGGCACCTGACTTGATGTATCATCCCTAAAGAAAGGGAGTGGGGCCTGCCGAGCCACCCAGGAAAGACAGCAAATGCTTACAATTTGGCCAGGCAGGAGGTCTGCAAATGCTCCCCTCTAGCTTCCCGCATTCAAAACATTTCCTATAGTATAGGCTTCAAAGGTACAGAAGGGAAAAAAGGTTTCCCCTCTGCCCTCCGCCAGCTGAGAGAACATCTTCCTGTTCCCTGGGATATACACCTGTGCTGCATACATGATCACTCACTCACTCACTCACTCACTCACTCACTCACACACACACTCACTCACTCACTCACTCACTCTCTCGCACTCTGGTCACTCTGGCTGGAAGAGAGAATCCAATCTACAGACATAGCTGGAAAGGTGGAGTTAGGTTTGTGATCACAGAAGAATGTAATGCCAAAAGTAAGTGACATGAAAATAGACGTTCCATTCTTTTTTCCAACTCTTATGTGGATTAAAGATGAAGAGAGGTTAAGGCCCAAGTGTGAAATGGCAGTACAGCAATCTGCATGTACAGGGCATGTTCTTATCTATGAATTCTGGTACTTGGCAATATCACTGAGTCTTCATCTCCATTCTCCAACAACAATCAACAAGAATGATTTTAAGGGCACTAGATAGGACATTGGTGAACTCTGGTGGCATAGTGGTAAGAAGCTGTGTTGCAATTCTGAAAGCATGTGGTTCAAATCCAACATGGGTACTCTCTTCCTGTGTAATTAACTGCCTCTGAAAACCTGCCAGAAGGTCAGCTATGGGTTGGTTCTGATTTGACGTACACAACAACAACAACAACAACAACAAAAATAGAGAAAACATTGAGGGAGCTCTGGTGGCCTCATGGTAAGAAGATGCACTGCAATCCCAGAGGCACACAGTTCAAATCTACCAGCTGCTCTGCAGGAGAAGAATGGACAATCTCCTTCCGTGCAATTTACTGCCTCTGAAAACTTGCTGGAGGGTCAGCTGTAAGTCAGCTCTAACTTGAAGGCACACAACAGACAATACTTAATTCCTCCTTGCTTAATCCCTAAAGTATCTTCCTTACTGAATTTGCTTCAGTGACAAGAGTATAAAAATAAAGTTCTCTCTGTCTACTGTCTGGAAGGTCCCAGTTAAATCCTGACTATCTGATGAAAATGCTAAGTCTAGCCCTTAGCAGTCATTAAAATTTCAGCAAAAATTAGCTTATTTATTTGGTATTTACAATACTAGAAAAAGAAAGCAGTGAAGAACAAGTCATCCTAGATTTTAAGTGTGTGTCTTTTTCAAATAGGTGGTCAGGCAACTTGGGAGTATGGCAGGGTGCTAGAGGAGGCTACTTTAAGCATAGGACATAGAGGTTTCGGTGAGATCAGGAAGAACCTTAGACTTCTTAGGGGCAGAAGGGAGAAACGTAGGTTGAACAATCACCACTAAAAGGTGGGTTTGTAGTGGGCTCAAAATTGTTGGCCGAGGTGCTTTGGGGGCAGTAAGACACCCTGCTGATTCTCATCCCAACCAACATCATCAATAGTGACTTAGGTAGCAACACAGGAAACGCTGATCAAGTTTGCAAAAGATGCTGACAGAAAGGATTAGAAAAATTCTCAGGAGGCTGCTCAAACTAACAAGTTGAGATGTATTGAGGGCAAATGTAAATTCCTATACTTAAGTTAAAGAAGATCAACTCTACAAGTACTAGCTAAGGCTGACTGGTTTTAAAAGTAATTCATATGGTAGGTCTAAGAAAGGCAGAATTTTATGTCCAATTTATGTTTAGCAATGGGCAACAGTGATATAACTAAAAAAAATAATAATGCAATCTCAAAGGTATCTGAAAAGATACAGAGGCGATCAAACTGCTCTGCCCAATAGAAATAAAAGTCACATGTGTAATTTAAAATTTTCTAGTAGTACTGTTAAAAAAGGAAAATAGGTGAAATTAATTTTAATAATATATTTTCTTTTAATCAATGTGTAAAAATTATAACTGCACCATGATAGCGATGTATATTTCTTTACAAAGTCATATTTGATGAGTATTTACCCCTACAGCACTTCTCCATTCACATTAGCTACATTTTAAGTGTTCCACAGACACATGGAGCCAGTAGCTCCAGAGTGGACAGAGTTGTAATAAGAACATTATCAGAGCACATATTTGGTTCAAATTTGATGGGCAGGGTGACTGAAAAAACCCAAAATTTTCTAACGACATCAGAAGGGACTAAGAATAAGAAGCTTAGCAGAAAAGAAGTGTGGGCTTCTGATACCAATAGGAAGAAGTCCTCGTGACATAATGCTAAGAGAAAGGTTCAAACTCACGAGCCACTCTGAGGGAGTAAAGGAGGGCCACTATGTGTGCGCACCAATCAACAGCCAAATGTTTGCTTTCTAATATTGACAGGAAGCAGACAAGCAAGAATTCTAGTGCTAAGTGGCTGCAGAGTATAAAAAAAGGACAAAAGGGCAAAAATTATGGTAAAAATCTTTGAAGTTTTGCAAGTCCCCCTTCTATCAAAAAAGTAGGGAAGGAGAAGCCAGATGGTGGCTAAAGAGGATGTATGTAACAGGTGTTTCCTCTCTCAAAGGATCTTCTGGTGAGGTTATAGAACTATCCTGGCCAACTCTCACAGGTCGCTTGTGTAATTTGGGTTGTCAGATAGAACCACTACGGGTTCTTACTTTGTTAAATGTAAGTGGAAAGGTATTGTTTCTGCCTCCAAGGAAATATCAAGGAAGGGGCTACAGTGAATATGATTCCTAATAAGGGGAACTTGCTGGCTTTCTGCTGAAAATGGGGGAAAGCCAGCACTACAAGATTCTCCACTGTGGGACTGGATCTCGTACCACCTCACATGAGATCCCGAGGTCTCACCAAAATGTGCACTTCTAGTTAAGATCCTGGGGAGACCAGACTCCACAGCACTCCGCTTTGAATGTCTCCTATCTCCTGGTCATCTAGACATCTATCTGAAAGTCCTTATCTTCCACCTTCATCTTAAAGCTGTTCTTCTTTAGACCCAGATCTGGCGGAGTTTGTTTGGGAACACTGCCTCCACCTCTAACTCCTAGATACTGAAGGTCATCATCTAGTGTCTGAGGAACATGTAGCTCTGGTGTAAAGAAAGCTGGCCCATGGAGAAGGCATACAAAGGGCTACTCTGGAGAAGGAGAGGAAGAAGCTGACTCTCCCTTTGGGGAGCATGGGAAGGCCTCCCAGAGTAAGGTTTCCTTGCCTTCCACAGACATACCATGAGTTTCACAAAGTGTCAAGCTCTCTGATGCAGCTTCTGTCACTGAAGCACTTTTGGCTTCATGGAGAAGACTTCCAGGCACACTAATAAGCGCAAAAATGGATGCAGGTGTTATGGGAGGGGCTTCTCTGGTAGAAAGGCACAAAAGACATCCCGGTTGGAAAAAGAAAAAGCCTCTCAGAGAACAGAGGGGGAGTGAGGTATGTGCTGAGTCTTAAAAGCCTAGGCAGCCAGGCAGTTCACAAAGGGTGTCACAGACAGAGTGTGGACAAGAACACAGAGTAGGAACAGCCCAGGGTACTCAACAAGTCATTCTGGAAGGGGAGCAATGGATACAAAATGTGGTACAAAGTGAAAAGAGGCAATCATTAAGGTCTCAATCAAATGCCAGACCAAGGATTTGAGACACACCATTTGAGACATGCCAAGGGATTGCAGGACATGGAAAAGTTTTAGGATGAGATCTGTCAGTAATAATTGTAATTTTTTTTAATATAAAATTTTTAGTCTGCCTTCATTTTAGTAAAAATGAAGCATTATAAGGCTGGCATATCATCTCTGCATCCCAAAGATGATGCGGAATGTGATAATGACTGTGAAGCAGGCCTAGGCCTGTTAGCAAGAATGACCAGGATAGCAAGAGCAGCAGGATTGATGCATTACCTTCCACCATCATCTCTCTGTTTGAGGATCATTAGGAAGAGGGCCATTAGGAAAACGCTCACCAGGTAATAAGAGGGAAACTGGTATGGCAGAGCTGTGCTACCCATGGAGAAATTAGCAAATAAAATTCAGAGAAGAAAGCAGGGGCTTCTGCACTTACCCAATGAGGCTCCGGGGGGAAGAATAATGACACATGTGTCTACCACCTGAGGAACACTTGATGAGGCAGGAGACTCAACATTCTGTTACAGTCTTCAGGTGAGCAGAACCGACCTTCTTAGGCAGCTCTGTGCCAGTCCGGCTCCTCACAAGAGCTGGTGCTTCACCCCAGAACCCTTCTTCCAGACACTGTATCAAGTTCTAGGGCTAGCACAATGGATAAGGCATTGTCTTGTCTTCAACGAGCTCATATTCCTTAACATGAGGACATAAGTACTTTGAGGGAGACAGGACAGGTCTTCTCAACCCACTCCACAAATGCATGCAACAGGGCAAAGGGGGAAGCAACTCAGGTTGTCTACTTAGCAACAAGTTCCATTCAGCATGATAATCAATCAGAATACCTAATGCATGATAAAGAGAAGTAATTCACCTATCAAAATGAGTACTTTGAGGGTTGAGAATTTTCAGAAGGCTAAAAAGGGGCTGTCGACCAGTTAGTTACTTTCCTCCTTTCCTGATCTCCTTAGGTTTCAGATACCTCTTCATTTAAAAGATTCAGAGTGTCTAATAGATATCAGTCCCTGAATGGCACAAATGGTTTGACCTTGACTACAAACTTAAATTCTAGAGGTGTGAACCCACCCAGTGGTGCCATGGGAGAAAAGGCCAGGCAATCAGCTTCCCTAAGATTAAAGCCATGAGAAGCCAGGGGCCCCCACCTCTACACTGAATCAGAATCAGCCTCAAGGCAACAGGTTTGGTTTTATTACACGCCAGGTACCGAGAGCAGAGACAAGGAAGCTACTATCCCTGTGGAAAGGGAACAAGGGTGGTAGGTGGGTGGGCAGTCAAGACATAAAGGAGGCCACAGTGAGACTGTGGAGGACACTGAGGGCCTAACCAAGGCCAGGGAGCTGCATGGTACAGCTTGGTGCTTTATAACAGGGGCTTCAGGCCTGGAGAGTGATTTCTTATGGTGAAAGTCAGACACACTGCCTTCAGAGGTGCCTAAAAATTGTGGTGAGCCTAGTGCTGAGATGCTGCACTGCCAACCCAAAGGCATGTGGTTCAAATCCACCAGCTGCTTCACCGGAGGAAGATGGGCAATCTCCTGTGTAATTTATTGCTTCTGAATACTCACTAGAGGGTGAGCTATGAGTTGGTTCTGACTCAATGATATATAGTAACAATAAAAATTCCAAGAAGCTGCTGTGTGTGATGATCAACCGCTCACACATCACAGGCTGAGAGGCTGTAGGGAATGGATTGGAGGGGCAGAAAGTGGAGGCAGGGAGACTAGAAGGACCCTGCATCCCCACTTCTGTCTAGGTCTCTTCTGCTGGCATTTAGAAAGAAAAACAGACATCTTGACGGGAGCTGGGAAGTTTTGTGTCTTGGATGTTGAAACTCATCTTCAGAAATTTATGGGGTTTCCACTGGGGGGGTGCTATATCCGGGGAAACAGGGAGCTGGGCAGGCAGCAAGAGGTTCTTGGAATAGCACAGCCCATTTCTCTGAGTGGGCCAGGGTTAAGTGTCCCGACACGACTGCTACTTCAGTGTCAGGAATTTTCACAGTACTTTTATGTTGTTGGAAAAGGTTCTAACAATGAGGCTGGACCCTGTAGAGTTTCCTACATAGCAAAGACTGGGTCTCCAAAGAAGATGAACAGTGCAAAACACACAGGCTCTGAAACTGGTGTAATATGGTTTGAACTCCTTGTTCTACCACTAAGCAATGCTGTAGGGCCCTAAAAATACTACAGTATGTATCTTCTTTGCTCACACCAGATCCACCTATGATGACAGGGCTAGTAGCATCTTAAATTTCATAGGTAAGTGTGCAACAATGGAAATCCAAGGTTTCTATAAACTTTCATTAAAATTAATTTTAAAAATTCCATAAATAAAAAAAACTGAGGTCAAATGATTTTTGAGGAATTTACTTTGCCAGGGATTGATTGTTCTATGGTAGAATTCTTCCCTTTTATTCAGGAAATTCAGATTCAAGTCCTGGTCCGTGCACCTCAAGCTCAACTACTACCCATCTGTCAGTGGAGGGGTGTGTTTGTTATGATGATGCTAATACAGATTTCAGTGTAGCTTCTAGACTAAGATAGACTTGAGAAGAAAAGGCTTTGTGGTCTCCTTCCAGAAATCAGTGAAGCCTCTATGAATCACGACAATCTGCTTCATAACCAGTCATGGAAATGCCACAGGACCAAGCAAGCATTTCATGCCATGTGCATGGGGCCACTCTGAATTGGGGGCTAAATTCATAGCTCACAAAAATATAGTTGATTTTTTTTTAAAAAAAGAATTGGTTTGCATATAATAATGGTCTGATTAAGTCTTATGATCACATAATTTACAACTCTATGCCAATAATACAATTCTTTTACTGTAATCATTCCAAAAGCACCATTTAACAGTCACACAAATACCGTAGATGAACATTGTTTTTTAATAGCTTTTAAAATTAAGACAATCCTGAATACCTTAGTGTCAGATGACAAAGAAGTTAAACTCAAAGTTAATACATCTCATGCTGCTGACTTTTAAAAGCTTGTGACTTGGTAGACCTTCTATACAATATGAGCAATATTCAACATCCTTTATTTGATATTATACAAAAACCACACTAACATAGTTTTTGATGTGTAGCTCTAGGGTTAGAACTCAGAACTTTCTCTAGCCTTTGGAGAGCCTTGGCCAAAGACGGCTTAAAGTTGCAGAATGTGCAACTCAAATGAGAAGCTAAGTTTTATTCCAGCTTGATCCTCAGATCATTAAGGCAGATCCTTCCTGCTAAAGAAGCAGAGTCTGATGATCCACAGCTTCCTCTCTGCCTAGGAGCCCTCACCACCTCCTAACTATTCAGTGAACTATTTATCCTTTAAGACTTTCCTCATATGTTAATCTTCTTCTCTATGGAGCCTTCAGATTTTAACAATTTCTTTCTCTTGTATATTCACTTAATGTTATCATGATATTAATGACATATATATTATATATATCAATCATTATTTAATGATTTTTTAAAAAGTTTAGACATTTTCCTCATAGGACTTGAGGATCTTGAACACAAGGGGCTGTGCCTTACTCTTCTTCTTATCACCAGAAGCTAGCAGTACTAGATACACATTGAAAGTCAAGTCAATGCCTCCGGAATGAATGGAAGGAGGAAGGCCAGTATTTCAGGGAGCCAAAGATGGTTTTATACAAGAACAAACTTCATCAGTACCATGAAGCTTTTGCTCCTTGGGCAGACACAGCAAATGGTATGTGGCCAAGTCACAATACCACAAGAGACAGGCAATAATTTTTACACCAAAGGAAAAAGAATACAAACAAACAAACCAACCCCACAAGCACTGTTGAAAAACAAGAATGAAGTGGGAGGCATAGCACTCCCCAATTTCAAAATCCACTATACAGCTGTAATAACCCAAATAGTATGGTACTGGTAAAATGACAGGTACACAGACCAATGGAACAGAAGTGAGAACTCAGAAATTAATCCATCTATCTATGGTCAACTGATATTTGACAAGGAAACAAAAATCTATCAAATAGGGAAATGACAATCTCTTCAACAAATGGTGCTGGTAAACTAGACTGCTACTTGCAGAAAGCTGAAGCAGAATACACACCTCTCATCATATAAAAAAATCAACTCAAGGTTGATCAGAGATCTAGGGATAAAGCCCAAAGCCATAAAGACCAAATACAAATATAGCCAGAAACACACAACCAGGATATGACAATATTGGTGAATGGGGCTTTCTAAGGATTAAATCCCTCTGTCCATCAAAAACTTTTCCAACAGGGTGAAAAGGAAATCTACTGACTGGGAGAAAACATTTGGCAATATCATTTAAGACAGGGGTTTTATAACAAAAGTTTATAGAATACTACAGGGTCTCCACAGAAAAAGACTGAAAATCCAATTACAAAATGGGCAAAAGACATGGAAAGACTTTTCACAGA
>NW_006399866.1:10547806-10574229 GCF_000299155.1 Elephantulus edwardii | reverse complement strand
AAGGAGAAACTTGGTTTCACCCTCTCCAAGACAGACCTATTTGTTTTCTTGGCAGTCCATGGTATGTTTAAGACTCTTCTCCAGCACCACAGCACAAGGGCATCAGTTCTTCTTCTGTCATTCTTAGTCATTGTCCAGCTCTCTGATGCATAGTAAGTAATTGTGAAGACTATGGCCTGTATTAGGCACACCTTAGTCTCTAGACTGACATTGTTTCTTTTCAGCACTCTGGAGAGGTCCCTCACAGCAGCTTTTCCCAATGCTATTTGTCTCTTGATTTCCTGACTGCTAATGCTGAGAGTGTTGATTGTGGAGCTGAGCAAGCTGTAACTGTTAACAACCACAATCTCTTCTCCATTCCTCATGGTGCTGCCAAATAGTCCATTGGTAAGAATCTTTGTTTTCTTGATGTTGAGCTTCAATCCATATTGAAGACTACAGTTCTTGACTTTCTGCAGGAAGCGCTTCAGGTTTTCTTCAGTTTCAGCAAGCAAGATTGTGTCATCTGCATAATGTTGGTTGTCAATGAGTCTTCCTGCAATCTTTTTTTTTTTTTTAGTCTTGCTGCAATCTTGAAGCCAGAAGCTTTATTCCTCCTCATAAAGCTCTGCTTCCTGAATGTTCTGCATACAGATTAAAAAAGTATGGAAACAGGATGCAACCCTGACGTACTCCTTTCCTGATTTTGAACCATGCCTTGTTCTGTTCTGAGGATTGCTTCCTTTTGAAGTATAGGTTTTGCATAAGCATTATCAAGTGTTCTGGGAGTCCCATTTTCCTCAGGGTTAGCCACAGTCTGTTGTGACCCACAATAATCATGTACCTTTGCATACTCAATGAAACACATATAGACACTCCTCTGGTATTCTTTGCTTTGTCAAGATCCATCTGATACTGGCAATAATGTCTCTAGTGCCATGACCTCTTCTAAACCCAGCTTGTATTTCTGGTAATTCTCTGTCATTGCTGGATAATCTTCAGCAGAATTTTGCTAATGTGTGATATCAGTGATACTGTTCAATAATGTCCACACTCTGTTGGGCCACCTTTTTTTGAAATGGGAATAAATATGGATCTCTTCCAGTCAGTTGGCCAACTAGTTGTCCTCCAGATTTCTTGGCACAACTTGATAAATATCTCCAGGGCAGCATCTATTTGCTGAAATATATCAGTTGGTATTCCAGCAATTCCCAGGGCTTTATTTTTTGCCAAGTCCTTCAGAGCTAGGAATATACTCTGAGGAAATTAGAACTGAGACACAAATGGAGACTGGTACACCAATGTACACTGCAGCATTATTCACAATTGCAAGAATATGGAAACAACCCAAATGTCCAACCACAATGGAATGGATTGAGAAATTGTGGTACATTGACACAATGGTATACAATGCAGCATTCAGGAACAACAATTTCAAAAATTACTACATAGCCTAGGAGAGACTAGAGCATTAAGCTGAATGAACTAACTCAGTTTCATAAGGACAAATACTGTATATGACCATTATTGTAAAAATAGAAGGATAACTAGTAAAATGTGTATGGGAATCCAAGAGGGTAAGGGGTTGGAGCAGAAGGGTGAAGATGGGCAGCAGGGAAATCACTGGGTCACACAATTTGGTGGGTGGAGGGAGGGGAAGGTAAAAGAAATAGGAAAGATCAGACGGGGATATGGAAAGACAGGGTAATGGTGGGCACAGTTCAATGGTGATAAAACAATGAATAGGAGGGATTATATGAAACAATGTGAATGAAGACTAGTGTGAAACATATATGAATTTTGCAAGCAAATCAATATAAAAGAAAATTTTTTTAAATTTTATTTTATTTTATTATTTTTTGTGTGTACCATCAAATCAGATCTGACTGATACAGGAGGAGATTGTTCCTCCTTCTCCAGGAGAGCATCTGGTGGATTTGAACCGTGTACCTCTGAGACTGCAGTGCAGCTCGACACTAGGCCACCAAGAGCTCGCTGAAAAAAAAATTTTAAAACCAAAACAAATGTTCTGTATGCTACTTTATTCAGTATAAGGGACACTGTGGAGTATAGGGAGGAGGAGTAGTGGCCAAAGTGAGAGGCCTGCAGGGTCAAAGATCATGATACTTCCCATACCCTGAAAGAATTCACAGACCAGTACTAAGAAACTCACTCAGTCTTCTGATCCTCTTGGGGGATTCTGAGTCTATAAATCGCTCAGGAAGAGAATGCCTAGCTTTCTCTTGTGGAGCAGCTAGTGGATTCAAACTGTCAGAGGAGAAGGGCCTTTGGGTGAGCAGAGCAGCTTCCTAGAGATCATGCTACCAGAACTTTCTCAATATTAAGCAAGCTATTTCTCAATTCCTTTACAGGAATTATAGGTTAGACTTATGGATTCTTTAAAAAAAATAAAAATCCCAAACCTAGTCCTGCTATTAGACTTCTCCAACTCTTGTCCAGCTCTTTTCTTCTAACTTTCCACATAGAGCTATCTTTACAGCTCCTGACAAGTATGGAAAGTTAACTATCTAAGTGTTTTAAAGCACTATTTTTCCATTGTTTTAATGGCCCCAATAAGGGCACCATTGTTCCTTAGTGGTATACACGCTTCATTCTAGTAATTAGCTGTCAGAGAGGACCCGACAGCAGCCTAATGTTGTCCACTCATATCATATTAATGAAATGCAATCCACTCAAATGTCCTGAATGCATATCTGTAATTGCATTAAGCAGAGAGACTGGGGACATCAGGATCAAACTTCAGTCTCTGAACACAGCGTTACGATCAAGCACATTAATCCATTATTTCTTCAGAATCTGACAGCCAATTAATATACCAGGCCTTCATACAGCAGGCAAAGGATTGATGTCCCTGTCATGATTTTGTTTTTAAAAAACCATTAATATGACTGTTTGTACTCAGGGGATGTCAAAGTAAATGCTAGGAGTAATGTTTCTAATCAAAACCAATTGTTCAAAGGTGTAAAGGTAAGGAAAACTTTGAAGGAGCACCATCATTGCTCCCCAAAAGGAAATTTAAAGATCTGAAAGCCTGACTACTTTCACCAGAAAAGTAGCTAAAATTAAGTACTAGTCAGAGTCCAAATAGTTAAGCATCATCAAGTGATTCTGAACAGGTATGTTCAGCATGAGTGTTTTTTTATTTCTTTTTTTAAGAAGCCCACACATACGAGACTTCATTGCAAGGATTTCATTGATATTTACAACCAGATGTGTAAATACACAGAATAAGAATCCTCAATCCTGAGTTTTCCGGCTTTACTGCACAAGAACATACTCTGTTAATTACTGAAGACGTCTTATACAAATTACAACTTCTGCCCGAGTGGGAAGGCAAAAATGAGAATAAACACCTCTTCAAATCTGCAGAATTGCACAAATGTCCTATGAATCAGACCCACTTGGAAGAGTGTGCAGGTCAGCAGTGCATTCAGGACTGTGATAAAATTTAATTAGGAGCTGCTATTAGGACACTGTTATTGATGTGCTGGAGCACAGAGGGATAAAACTGCAGCCTATGTAGATACCGCTGGCGCCTTTGATGGGAACCAGCTTCATGGGGCTGCTTGCGTTGTGCTGGACATCAAACTGGCTGGTGAGGCTGACCGGGTTGTTTTGGGCTGAGCATCAGGAGGTTCATTTCTAGGCTTCTCTGCTCTGGACCCTGCTTCTTTAGCATCGTTTGCCATCACTCTCTGACTGTCATTGCATCTCTCTGTCACATAGCTGTTAGCATTGCTCATTTCTATGAATGGTTCCATCTATAAACTACCATTGATGAACCACTGTCGACAATGAGCTCTGACATCCCTTCATCAGGCTGGGCTTGGCACACTTTCTGTTTAGCTCCATAACTTAAGCTTCTTTTTACCACAACAGTACCACGCAATGAGGGAACAGTCTGTTCCCAAGGCCGGCTGTCTTGACTCAAGTGTGCACATCTGGAGCTTAGGGATAAGTATCTAACATGAGGCCTGGCCTGTGCTAATGACCTAAGTAAAACCTGCTGCATCCATCAGAGCATGAACAATTTTAAGACTCTTGGTGTGAGCTGCCAAGTTGCTTCCATATTCTTATAATCAACCTAGAAGAATACCTCATGGACATTATTTCAGTGCTAAAAACTAAGGGTATTGAACATATCTTTTATGACTTACAATATGTTGTTGTTGTTGTATACCACAGAGTCAGAATCAATCCATAGCTGACCCTCTGGTGGGTTTTCAAAGGTAGTTAATCGAGGAGACTGCCCATATTTCTCCCGTGGAGAACTGTGTGCCTTTGGGATTGAAGCACAGCTTCTTGCCAATAGGCCACCTGAGCTCCAGTTTACAATATAAGCGGTGGTTATTTCTAGTCTTTTTGGTGTGTCTCCCTCACCCCAATCCTACTTACCTTCCATTTAAAAACAGAAAATCTACTTTTCAAATAAGTCTCCAACTGTAGAAATAGTGAATTACAAGCAAAACCAAAAATATAGCAATCACCCCACCAGCCCAGGCTCCATGCTAGGAGAGGGAAAGGTGGTAATTACCATGCAAGGAGCCTTCAGAGTATACGAGGAGATGTACAGGGTATGAAAAGAGTCCCTGCAATTTTTGGGTTCATGTCAAAAAGATACTTTTAATAGAAGAATTTACATGCTGACAACTAAGAGCCAGTTAAAATATGTAAAGCCTTCGGTGGAATAACTACTTGGGAATTCTAATTATAAAGAAAAGTTCTGTATAAGCTAGAAGGAGGGGAAGACATGGAGGTGACTTAACGTTTACAGAGTGCCCGCTTAGTACACACTTAGCACATAACAAGCTTTCTACACATTCTGTCACTTAGTCTTTATGGCCAGCAGAAATCACTATTCCTCCTTTACTAAGAACCTCAGGGAAACAACTAGTATAAGATCACCATGGTGCTGGTTGAGGATATAGTGTGTTCCTGTTCCTGTGTTGGTTGAAACTGGAGCAGGAACTTTCACTCCATGCCATGTCCTACTCAACAAAGATTAACAATTTTCCTCTTGTGAAAGAGTTTTTAACTACCATTAAAGCAAAATACTTCTTAAAATACCTGATAACTTGGAAGAAGAAAGGGCACAGTAGAGATGGGAATAGAATATTGTAATGGGATAGGCTTTTGGAAACTAACATCTCAGTGACAAGAGCTTGACTTAGATACTTTCCCACTGCCTTATTTTTTCTGCAAGTCATACAGCCATTTGCAACACCTGGTTTTATCAGCTGAAAGTACGGCATCTAGTCTGTGGCCATGATTTTTTTACAGCCTTTACTATGCATTATCACTATACATATTTTAACTCTGTTAACCTTCACAACAACTCCACAAAATAAAAATGATTATTATTCCCATTTTACAGAAGAAGAGACAAAGTACAAAGGGATTAAAAACTTGTCACAGCCAACATTTAGCTTCTCTAGCAGTATGCCTCTAGGACCCGAGGCTGGTATCCACTATGCTTTCCTGCCTTCAAATTCATGCAATGACAGGGGTCGGTGGCAGGTGTTCACCCTTCAAGGTTCAGCTTGGTCAGTTCTTTGGGGAAGTGCTGGCCATGTGCTTCTTCACTGGTAGGTGGCTGCTCCCTCAGAACTTCTTGTCTACATTAAACCCCTCAGGCTCCTTTACTGACCTATAAGTACCTATTAGCACAGCTTGTCTCTTTCCCTTAGTATTCTGCTACTGATGAGCTGATCAATGAACATGGCAGCCCCAGCAAACAAACCCCCACCCTCATCCTAATAATGTAAAAGATAAAAATTACTTCTATTTCTCCAAATTTCCCTAGTTAAGCTATTTAAAATGAAGCAGCCCACTTGGATGCATCAAGATCTTTGTCTCTAAATTAACAGAACATTTGTAAATAGCAGTCAGAGAAGGTAGATGCAAAATGCCTTCACAGGTCACCATATCTCAGAACTCCTATTGCACCAGGTCACCAGACAGAGTGAGATTAGACTGTTTTAAAAGTGCAGTGAGGCAACAGGAGTAATAGGTTCAAGCTATAGAAGCGTTCTGCTATTGTCCTTAAGTGGGTCACCAATATTCAATGGCAAGAAAGAAAACCGAGCTCATCAGACATTTCCCCCCTTTGCCACTTGACAACCCCTTAGTTATTCTTTAAAACTCACTGAAGACACACCTCCTGGGAAGCCTTCCCTTTTCTGGGTTATTTGGACAGGCTTCTGTGACTGTAACTCATAATCCTGCATTGGAAGTTCCCTATGTGTCTCACTTGGCAATGAAGGCAAAGGTGGTATCTTGGCCGTACCTGTGTCTTCAGCTCTAAGTTCAGGGTCAGGAGTAGCCTAGGGGCTCAACAACAACATGGAATTTAACATAAGAATACCACCCCAAAAGATAGATTTATGCTTAAACCATTTATCTCCTAAGGTTGCTGGAAGAGTAATTAAATAATGTGTGTTAGATGCTCTGCACAGGGCCTGGCAGATGGTGAGTGCACCTACAAGGCAGCTCTCTGGGGCAAGGAGCACAGTTCAATGTTAACAAGCATAGACTCTGGGGTCAGTTAGACAGGTCTGAAGCTTGTTTTTCAACTACATGGCTGATAATCAACCAAGTTCCCCTATGCTTTGTTTCTATATTCATCAAATTGAAATCACTTCGGTATCTTTTGGATGGTTTCAAGAACTAGTTGAGAGTATAAATAAAAGTACTCAGCACAGTGCCTGACGTAGAACTGACCATAAGCAAGTGGCTTGAGGAGTCACAGAACATCATCAGTTTTCATCAACTGCCTCCAATCACCAATGTTTCCTATGAGCTCTTGAACAGCTGCCAGTCTTGTGCTTGTAGGATTCATGTGAGGTTCATAAACAAGACATGAAGGAGGCATAACTTATATTTAGAATGTGTTCCTTTTGAAAAGTGCCTTGAACATCATCAAGCACACCCAGGTGTCTGTTTTCCCTAATAGTGGTGATGCCCTCCTTGCTACTCTCCCCTAGCTTCAATCACTCCTCCAGGTTAAAGTGATCTTTCTAAAATACATCGCAGATCAACTCAACCCAACTCATTGCTGACAAGTTGGAAAAGACTCATAGCTGACCCTCCAAAGGATTTCAGAGGCTGTAAAATGCATGGAGAGATTGCTGATCTTTATCCCTTGGTGAAACCAGTGGATTCGAACTGACTGCCTTTGGGCCAGCAGCACAATTCTCTACAGATTATGCCACTAGAGTTCTCTTAAATGTAGGGCAGATCCTGTATTTTTTCCTGATTTTAGTGCTAAAGTGTATCAAAGTCAGCTTAAAGTCTAGGGTGCACCTGACCCAAGTCAAGGCCTTTTAAATTACTTCCTATGAATCTGAAAGTTGGACAACAAATACAGATGACAGAAAAAGAAATAGATGCATTTGTATTGTAGTGTTGGGCATGAGTACTGACTATCTTGCTGACTGCCAAACAAATCTGTCTTGGAAGAAGTGCAATAAGGGTGCTCCTCAGAGGCAAGGATGGTGAAAATTTGGCTCACTTACTTTGGGCATGTTGTCAGGAGGGACTAGTCTTTGGAAAAGAATGTCATGCTTGAAAAGGTGGAGGGTCAGAGAAAAAGAGGAAGACCTTCAACAAGGTGCAATGAAAGACACAATGACCTTAACAAAGGGCTATATATAAAGAGTATATCTGAGATGGTGAAGATTAGGCAAGGTCCAGAGCTGATAGTTGCTATGACTCATAGTAGACTTGATGGCACCCAACAACAATAACAACAACAACATAGATCTCCAGAGGATCTTCCTAACTCCAGTTCTATGTCCTGAAGTTTGGTCCATAATATCTTTCTGTTCAAAAGTCTGAGGGTCAGTAGGTTTGAGAAATGTTGGGCCAAGCTAACTTTAACAGGGTAACTGCTGAAGAATTAGAGAGCCTTTATTAAATGAATACCGTACATTTCCCAAATGAGAACTGGGTTAGCTGTTCTTCTAGAGTCTTTTGGTGGCCAGCACATACAGGTCAGAAAACAACTACCCCGCATGCTTTCCATGGCTGTAACCTTTACAGAAGGTGACTACTACGGCTTTCTTTTACAGAGAGGCTGGTGGGCTCAAACTGCTGACTTTATGGACGGTAGGTGAGTACTAAACACTTTGCCATCAGTGCCCCTTTTCTTGACCACAGAAACCTTTTTATTCACAGAAGACATCTTACTGTCTAATATCTATTAGTTTAGGTATATTTCTTTGAATGGAATTTGTAAGATTCTTCCTTTCTGATTTTGTCCCTCTATCCATCCCTTCTACAGCCTATCTTCATGTTTCAATAGTGTAAAACTTATCACTTGGCTCTAATTCATTGTACCCTTTATTTTCATATAGAAAGAGTGCTCCACCTCAATGGAGAAACTGCACTCACCCTACAAGTCCCCGTCAAAATATCCCTTAACCTATCTCCATCCCGTTTTGTTTACCCTATAGTCATTTAACAAAAAGATAATTTACCTGCTTTTCACTCCCCTGGGACTCAAGTGTCTCGAAGGCAGGATCATAAATGATTTGCCTTTATACACTGGGCCGCTGGCCACTGTGCCAGCATAGATGAACGAGGTGCTCAACAACTGAGGAGAAAATGCTCACTGAATGTCAGAGGAGCCAGTGCGAACTGATCTAATTTTTCCTTTATAGACATAAAGACTTTTTCTTTCTCAGAGCATACATCTTTAGCATCTGACTAAAAATTCTTAGAGAGTTTTTAAAATATTTTGTATTTTCTGTTCCACTGAATACAGAAGCTGAGCCAGGTGAAACCAAGGGGACTTCAGAGATCTGCAGGCCCTACTGTGTTATATTAAAGATGAAGGTACTGAAACCTAGGATGATAGAAGCTTGTCCAGGGTCGGTTCTTGGATTCTTCCCCTAGTAGCTCCCTGGACTACCCAGGCATGCTTCAGTATTACAAAGGCCACCACTTCAGGGTCTCTTCTCAGTTCCTTACTATGCACCTAGAAGTCCGGTCACTGACTAAGGATGACAGGAGAAGCACTGATACCTTTGAGTTGTGGTGCTGAAGAACATCAAATATCCCTTGGGATTGCCAAGAGAACAAACAGTTCTGGCTTGGAGAAAGCAAAACCAGGGTGCTCCTTGGAGCAAGGATGATGAAACTCCATCTCACATACTTTGGGCATGTTGTTAGGAGGGCCAGTGCTTGGGGGACTAGTCTTTGGAAAAGGATGTCATGCTTGAAAAGGTGGAGGGTCAGAGAAAAAGAGGAAGACCTTCAACAAGGTCTTTGTCTAACGACAAAACATTAGGAAAGGTGGAGGGCCAGCATAAGAGAAGAAGACCCTCAACAAGATGGAATGACACAGTGACCACAGCAGAGGGCTGTAATTGCTCTGAACCAGTCTAATTGTCTCCTCACCTCTAGTTGAGCTAGAGACCTTCTCCATAATAGTCTATTTGGAGACTGTAGACCCAATTGTCAAGATAAGCTTCAAAACATACAGAGAAAGCTACAAAAGCAGTGATAGCATTACACACACAAAGGCAGGGGTGGTGGGGTGGAGGGGGAATAAGAGTTTGGCTGGTGTTCACTCTTAATGTTAAATGCTGAATTCTTTAGAAAGCCACATATTTCTCCACAATAACTTAAAAGGAACTCCGTGATAATTTGGCATCAATATCCAACTTATGTTACCTAACATATTTTAACAGCTACAGCTCCCTGAGTGAGAAATTCTATATGGACAAATCTATGGTGATTGGTATATTACAATATGTACGAGTACAAATGTACAAATGCTTCCAGGGAATGAGGCTTTATGTAAATATGTGGTATTTTACATAGAATCCACTCTACTTACATACTCAGGTTTCTGTAATCAATATGTAAACAAACACACCTAGGAGACAATAATGTTTGTCTTTAGAAATAATTGAGTTTATTTCTTCTTTAAACAATAGATGATGACATGGAATTCACAAACACAGACTCCTGAGACAAGCGTGCATGGCAGCTTTAAGAGTTAACACATCTTTACCAGAAGTCTTAACAAATTGAATCTTATTTAATTAGATATTGTATTTGGGGGGGAAATGAAATAAAATTCTTTCATTAACTAAACCAAACTCCCTTAAAGGCAACAATATGTTCCTCTCTGTCAGGACAGAATGGAATGAAATCTTTCTTTTAATTGGGGTCAGATGAGGAGCCATTTGGCTTCAGATGCTTTGTTTATCAGCCCTGAGCTTTATGGCTGAACCGGAACGTGAAATATTCCATTACACAACCGTTCTACTTAAAAGCCCACTTTCCCAATGATTTTTCACATGTTAAATTCTGTAAATACAGCCCAGGCTAGCTTTGAAATTTAGAAATAGAATACAGAAAGATTTCCCTAGTGACATGGTAATCTTAGATGACCCTGGGTCAGAGATGCTATTCCTTCTATTCAGCAACAAAGCTTACAGAGAAAGTGCTCCGGGGTCATGAAGAATATGCTAGAGGAATCGTCCACATTGCCAATACTCCTCAAGGTGAGCAAGCACACTCTCTTGATGTACCTGAGCTTAAAGGTTCCAGGCACACAAGGGTTTATCAAGCTCCTATTATGTGTTGCCAGGTTCTGGGATAACAGTGTGATGGTTAAGAGCAAGGATTCTGCAGCCAGACACTCTGCATTAGAATTGGCTGTGTGACCAAGGGCAAACTACTTAACTTCTCTGTGCTATGTTTCACTCATTTATACAACAAGAAATATGACAGTACTTACTTCTCAGGGCTGTTGTATGGCTTAAATGAGTAATATGTATAAAGGGCTTTAAAGATTGCCTGGCACAGAGAAAGCACTATTTAAAATGTGCTTTTTAAGAAATGGCTTATTCATGAGCTCTGGTGGGCTAGTCCATGGATAGTTGTTATGCTGCTAAACCAGAGAACATGCCTCTTTTTGCAGTTTGAATCCAACAGCTTGCTCTGTGGGAGCAAGATGGACCATCCCCTCTAGTGTGATTTAAAGCTTCAGAAACCTAGAGGAGAGTCCAGCTATGAATTAGTTTTCACTAGAGGGTAATGAAAGTTTAAGTATTATTATTAACAATGAAGGGAGATCCAGTGGTCTAGTCTGTAGGGAGTTGTGCTCCTAATGCAAAGGCTGTGCCTCTCCGGAGGTTCAAATCCACCAGGAGCCCCTCAGAAGGAAGATGGGCAATTTCCTTCCATGTGATCTACAGCCTAGAAACCTACTGAAGTAAGAATGAATGCTGCATAGTGGAGTGGACTTAGGGGTAGGGACTGCATAACAATGAAAGAGTTTTACTTTTCAGGGAGAAGAGTGAATTGGGGGGAGGGGACAGACAGGGAGAAAAGTTCAACAATGAAGGACTGGAAACCCTAAGTTTCTGTAAACTTTCATTAAAATAGTAATTAACAAAAAGGAATAATGAAGGCAATTTCATAAGTAATAGTCTCAGAAAGTAAACTATTTGTCTGTGGTCACAATGTCAGAAAATACTAGGGGTAGGATTTGAATGCAGGCCCATCTTAAGTGCAGGGCTATGTCTACTAAATGATGTTGCTTTCATGGCAATTAGAATAAACACTTATTCAAACTTCAGCACTTAGAAATGGCTCAGTACTTCCATATTAAGTCATGTGCTGCTTAATATCCATATATACATACATGGTTCTAGACTGTTATAACAGAGTTCAGAGAATGGGACATAGTGATGGCAACAGTTTCCCACATGAAACATGTGCATCTTATGTCTCATGTATACAAAATAATTGTGCTGCTAAGCATATCATGGTACAGTTACTACTGCCTGCTAGAGGGTCAGCCATGAGTTGGTTCCAACTTAACAGTACACAACAACAGTTTTTCTTAGTGGTATGTAATTTATGTCCAGAGAAATTGAAATAGACCATATTACCTACATAAAGATGATCTAACAAATTTGATGTAGGAAATGAAATTTTTTAAAAATTGGCATCTTTATTTTAAATGAATATAATAATAGTTACAATTTAGTGTATCAACTCATTCATCATGGGTTTATGTTCAAGCTTTATGCTGAGAGCCAAACAGATTGATTATGTGAGATTATGACTTCTTTCCCTAATATATTTAATAATATATTAAATAAAAATTATTTTTTGTCTTAAAATAACTTGTGTTCAGAGAGACTAAAGGTAGTTTCCACTTCCATGGTGAAACTTCATTTGACTTTTGTTGAGTTCTCTTTATAATGCACTCATTCAGAAAACAACTTTTTTTTCTTTCAAGTAAGTTTTAACACAAAATTCATCTAGACTTTGAGTATTCTTTTTCAAGCACACTGACAACAGGTTAATGATGACATTACCTGACAGTTCCCAAACAAAAGGCAAAGAAAAATAGTGCTAGCCAAGAAAATACTACTTCAGCTAGCCTTGGCAAATCCAGAGCCAACGTTAATACAAGACAAGGCACCTAAAATGAAACTGTGACAGTAGCAAAAATTTTGGCAAAATCTCTTAATTTCATTGTTGGGTGATGACAGTGAGATCATACCGTTTGCACCTATGGGAGAGAGTCAAATCCGAGCATGTCTTTGAGCTTTGCATCCACATATGCTTAAAAACATAGCCACTTCAGATTAAATGCATTATTCATGGTTTATAAATTCCTAGATGACACCCATGTCGCTTTGTATATTTTCCCCATCTTCTATGAGATGCTCTGTTCTGGAAAATGTTATAAAACGAGCTATTTCTACAGCTTCACAGCAGGTATCGTGAGATGATGGTAATCGCTTTCTCTTTACAATTTTCGTATAATTGTGCCATGAGCTTTTGACAAGTAAAAAAGACAACTGGACGTCCTCATGTATATAATTTGCTAACTGCACATCACCAGTGAGGAAGAACACTTATTTTAAAAAGTTATTGATTCTCTTAACCACAGAATTCAAAGAGAAGGTGGCATGAACATCTAAATGAGTGTCAAGGAAGTGTCAAAGGTAACCAAGGAGGGCTGAGGTGAAGTCTGAAGTGTTAATTGTACCTAAAACTTAGAAAAGAATAGAGGAGAAAAAGATAGATATATTGAATTTCCAATTATCGTAACGTTGTTTTCTTCCTAACACATTTTCAAACTTGTGGGGGTGGGGGAAGACCTCCAACTAACCAACAAGACAAAATACTGAAGACAGAGCAGGGTAGAATACCTCAGGCTGGGTCCTGCATATGCTGTGTACAATTTATTTAAATGGATGGTCATATTATGAAATGCACAAGGATGAAATGGAACATGAAAGAAAGAGTTGAGAGGAGACTCTTTTATCAGTTTGACTGAGTAATAAAGATACTTTCTCAAAGATGAGCAGTTCACCAAGTCCTCTTAACATGCTAACACATGCCAGAATAAGCAGGTAATCAGTAAAATGAAAACTGCTGTTGTTGCATGCTGTCAAGTCAGAACTGAGCCACAGCTGACCTGCCAGCAAATTTTCAGAGGCAGTTAATTCCATGGGAGGAGATTGCCCATCCTTCCCCCCTGAAGTAGCTGGTTGATTAGAACTGTGTGCCTTTGGGATTGCAGCACCGCTTCTTACCACCGGGGCTCCCTAAAATGAAAATGCCTGATGGATAATCAATGTACACAATCCACTTGCCTGAACCTCAGGCTCTTTCTCTGTAAACTGGGTATACAAATATCTACTGGGAAGGGCTGTTGGAGGGATCAGAGAGAATATAGCAGTAAAGTATACATAGCAGGTGCTGAACAGATGGACTTTTCCCTTTATGGTATATTTCCGCCTCTCTCGAGGCTGTGGATGGACCCTCAAGTGAGTGCACAAGAAACTGCTCCTTCGCTACTACTGTTGGCATCAGATGAGTCATAGAAGTTTAGATGAACCATAAGCGATAAGGACCTTCCAATTCCTCAGTTCCAGGTTGGACTTCTCTCTCCAACTCTAAGACTTGCTTTTCCACCTACACACTAGAGGTTCTACCTGGATAACACCCACAGTCCTCAAACTTGACACATCATAATGACTCTCTCATTACCCTCATTGCTCGTGCACATTCCTAACTTCAGCCATGGGCATTGCTGCTTGTCTACCCATCTGATCCCATGCTCAGAGTCAACTCCAACTCTTCCATCTCCTTCTGTCCACTTCTGGAAAGCCATCCACTCAGACGAATCTACTGGCCACATGGCTACTCTTCACTCCTTATCATTTCTCTCTTGGACCAGCGAAGTTTTCTTTTTCAAAGACTCAACTCAGAGATCTATCTCAATGGCTGCACCCTTCCCAGGAGTCTGAGCAATATTGCCCCCGCCTCTCTGTGTTAGCTCTGAAAGACATAATCTCTACAAAATGTTCCCATCATTCTCCTCCTACATTGAAAGCTCCTCAAAGGCAGCAAACAACTGTGTTTTATTAATCCTGTTGCTTCTGGCACCTACCTCAAGCTCAGGTACATAATGGGTGCCTGGAAAAGCAGGTTGGATTTATTGATTAAAGCTTCACATGCATTATATCCCTATGTAAATCAACCTGATGATGAGAAATACAGCGTAGAGTAACAGGAGAGTGCAAGTGGATGGACACATCACAATTACGTCCCATTAAAATAGAATGCTGACAGGAAACCATTTTAATTTTTTTTTAACATATGTACTTTTTGATTGACTGACTGAATAGCAGCCACATGAGACTTTTGTTATTTTTGTTCTACAGGTAAGAAACTTAAAGCTCAAGAGACGGAAAGCGAGCCAGACATAGACAAACTGGTAGAATGGGATTTGACCAAGGTCTTCTGGACTCCAAACCACACTACCCTCAACAACCAGAAATGAAGTCCCACTGACATAAGAATCATAGCCACCTTCCACTGGGCTTCTAGGCCTGTAAATGTTTATAGAATACTTTCTCCTTGGAGCAGCAGTGGATTCAAACCACTGACCTTTCAGTTGTTGCTGTTACGTGTCATTGAGTGAACTGTGACTCATAGTGACCCTAAGTACAATAGCTCTGAACCCTGCCCTATCCTGCGCCAGTCTCACTGTCTCTGACACACCTATCCTATTACCCTAGTTTCCGTATAGTGTCAATCTCTCTTACTCTGGGTCTTCCTCTCCTATGCTGTCTCTATATCCTTCTGAGCATGATGTCCTTCTCCAAGGACTGGTTCCTCCAGCCACTTGCCCAAAGCATGTGAGATGGAGTTTCAAAATCCTTGCCTCCAAGGAGCAGTCTGGTTTCACCGTCTCCAGAACATACTTGTTTGTTCTCTTGGTAGTCCATGGTAATGCAATACTCTTCTCCAGCACTACAACTCACAGGCATCAATTCTTCTTCCGTCATTCACAGTCATTAGCCAGCTCTCTGATACATAGCAAGTTATTGTGAAAACTATAGCCTGAATCAGGTGCACCTCAGTCTCCAGACTGACATAGTTGCTCTGGAGCACTCTGGGGAGGTCCCTGACAGCAGATTTACTTCCTCAATGTAATTCGTCTTTTGGTTTCCTGACTGCTACTGCCAAAAGTGTTGACTGTGAATCTGAGCAAGCTGAAATTGTTAACAACCTCAATCTCTTCTCATGGTGCTCTTCTCAATCTTTATCATGGTGCTGTCAACTGGCCTTTCAGTTAGCAGTGCAAAGCATAACACATTATACCATCATAGCTCCTAAAACAAAAGAAACTCGCAGTAATGACAGCATTCCAAAGATGGGAAAGGTGGCTTCAGAAAGAAGGAAGCTTCTTGACGCCAGACACAAAGAGGCAGAGCCTAGAAGGTGCCACACAAAGGAATTAAATTCTTCAATCTTAAAGCTCTCAGATGCAAATTCTTGCTTAGAAAAACAATGTGATCTCAGCAGTGGTCAGGAAGCAGGCCCTGCACAAGGTCTTGCCTCTTTTTCTGACTGCCAAACTCCTACTCAGACCTCCTTCCCAAACATTACCACACTCTGCCCTAGAAGCCCTTACGTGGAAGGAAACTCTGTCATGCTTCCACAACCCAATGTATGAGACTCTTTAGCCAACAGCCTAGATGTTGAGCTAGTCCAGCCTTGGCACTGGAATGGTGGCATTGGGAAAACTACTTCACTGCTCTGTGTTAAGGATACTGTGTATCCTTACAGGGTAACCTTACAGGGTTACTGTGCTAATGCCTGGCAGAGTAAGTGCTCATGAATGGCAACAGCCACACTCAGCACTGCAACTGCCTCTTAATTGTACAAGACTGTGCTTAGTCCTTTATAAGAACATGTCTGATTCAGCTCTGTAGCCCTGCCTCATGCCTAGCACAGCACAAAGTACAGAGCAGTTGCTTGGCCAATGATGACTGAGAATGAATGAAGCAGGGCTTCAGTTTCCTGTGGCTTGATCTTCTGCTCCCAATTTGCATTTTGACCACTGCTTTACTGAATCAGAATCTACATTTTAACCATTACCTAGGTGTCTTACAGATTCTGATTCAGTATATCTGATTCTGAGCAGGGGACTGAACCAAAACAAACCAATTTGAAGCCATGGGATAAACTCAGCAACCAACTGACGGAGCAGCAGCAGCATATGTAGTAGGATAAGGGTTGGTTTCAAGCCGACTTGGGTTCTGGTCCTAGGCTGGCTACTTACTGGCTATGAACATCGGACAAATCATTTCATATTTCCAATCTCCAGTTTCTTCCCATGAAAAATGTGATTTCTAAGAGTATTTGCACTTTCTCCCTTATAGTTTGCTGTGAGCGTTACAGAGGGCTTTGTGAACCACAGAGTGTCAAGCCAATGTCAGCTATACTGCATGTCACTGGGTGAGGCTGAACGAGAACAAGCGAGACAGAAGAGCTAAGCCTGGTTCGGCTGTGGGGCTGCAGCTGTTTGTGGTCTAGGGTCCCCGTGGCTCCCAAAACAAAACCCAGCAGTTGTAAGTGCCTCATGACATGAAGGTCTCCATTTTTCTTGTGTGTGGAAGCTGTGTGCGGTCAATCACAAGGGAAACCAAAATCAGAGAGAAAAATGACAAAGGGAGAGAGGGAGAAGAATACAGGGGATTGAGTAGGTCAAAGTGTGCCTGGCAAATAAAAGCCCCAAACAAGAAGCAGCAGAATGGCAAAAAGGCAAACAGACGATCAAAAGCAAGAGAACAAAACGCAGGCTGGGAAGTCAGTGCCAAAGAATTGATTAGTCAAACATATGAATCTCTCACGCGGAAGCAGAAATATCACAGCTCTGGCTCCTGACTGTGGAGCCCTCTCCTCATAATGGGAGATATGAAGAGGCCGGGGAATAAAGCAACTTTCATTTTTCCTCCCTGAACACAGAGGGCCAGGCCCCATGAGGACCTCGCCTTGTGCTGGCTTCCAGGGGGAGCGTGGCCCCTGGCCACAGGAGTGGGGTGCGAGTGAATGGGCTGGCACTTGGTTCACTTCACTTGAAAGCTCGGAGGCCTCTATAGACGTGGATCTCGGGTGAGAACAGCATCCTGGGACTTGGACTTGTAGATTCAAATGAAGAAAGGTGAGTGTCCTTTTCAGCATCGTGGGGACTAGAGTTTCTTGACGTTTCTTTTTAGTGCTCCTTCCTTGCCACAGTGGCAAGACTTCCAGCAGTGACAGAGCCCCATAGACCTCAAGAAGCCAGAAAGCTTACAGAGACTCCCAAGTCCATAGGGTGGCCCCCAAGAGGGTTTGTATAGCTTTGAGTGGCCATATTAAGGTACTGTAGGCAGTTTGGTGCAGAAAAAATACCCTCTGTGCCAGTAACAGCTTCGTGAACTTGGCCACATTACCTCGTCTTCTAGTTTCTTAAGCTGGAAATGGGGATAATGATACATACAGTGATTGACTTACTTATGTACCCCAACAATATGTGTTGGACTCCTAATCCCTATATCTGTGAATGTAACAGGATTTTGTTGATGTTTAAACCTCTATGTCTTAAACCTGGTCAATTCAAAGTTAGGAAGGGAGTTACTGGTATAGAAAATCCCCATAATGTGGACTTTTACCCTCCAAAACAGTGGAAAAAAATATTCGTTTTTAAAAACCACCTACTTGTGGTATTTCTGTTACAACAGCATTAGGAAGCCCGAAAATGTGTCTGCTTCACAGTCGTGCAATTTAGGTAATCTGAAGAAAAGCGGTTATATTCTAAAAAGGCTCTCACTCACTGTTGGAAGCAAGAGGCTCTAAATCACATGGGAGGAGACGGCCCATCTTTCTCCCACAGAGCTTCTGGGGGATTCTTGCCAGAGATGCTCAGCTTAATTCTCTACAGATTATGCTACCAGAGCTCCCCAGTGCTCAGGAAAGGAAAGAATGAACTCCAGAGCATCCAACTCTTCTCTGAATGGTCTACAGGAACTTGTACTAAGCAGTTTATCAATATTAATGCCATCCTGAGATAGCTGTCTTTCTAACTGTTCTTCTCTTACCATCTGTGATGGCTTTGACCTAAACTCCAAAAGAGCTGAGGGCTAGACTCAACACCTCTGTGACTCAAGTGTTCAACGTAGCCACTTCCCCCATATCTACAAAGTAAATCAGCCTGGCACATGGAAGGGAGCTCAGACTTGGCCATCAAGGACTTTGTTGGGAAATCCACATCTATACCAGGCTAGTTGTGGTAGAAGGTCAACTTCTATGTATTTTTTAAAATTTTATTTTATTTTAATGAAAGTTTACAGAGACTTTGGATTTCCATTCATTCATTGTACTTTTCTCCCTGCCTACCCCTCCCAATTTGCTTTTCTTTTTTGAAAAGTAAAAAAAAAATTTCTTTCATTGTTATTCAATCCCTCCCCCCAAGTCCACTCCACTATGCTACCTTCGTTCTAGACTTCTGTCATAACAATTTTTGATATACATGGAAATTTTGAACGGAAAATATTTTTTTAAAAACAGATAGTACCAACAGATAACTAAGAGTCAAAATAAATGATGCATCTAGATGACCTAAAGATCTACATGCTACACTGTAATTTTCCAAGTCAAAGTTTCCATGTCTTTACCTATTTGCTAGGAAGGTTGACCAACATGCCTCCAGAAACTCTATGAACTTTGATAAATGTCAATGGTTGTAGAAGGGCTTCAGGCCTTTTGTTCGTGGTATCGCTATGAGTTGTGCTTGATTTGAAGGCAATCAACAACAACAATCTCTTTTAGCATTGGTGAAACTGAGACCCAAAAGAATTAGGCAACTTGTCCCTGGTCATGTAAGGAAATCCAAGAATTGCTTTAGGTTGGTGCTGCCTGAATTTGACTAAAGTCAATATTCTGAGCCTTGCCTGTGATCCATGCAGGAGGGTCTAACTGGATACTTTGTGATCAAGATGGATTGTCCATGTGCTTACTGTTGGGCAGGGAGTTGGGCGTACTGCTAATAAAAAAAACCTCAAAGTTGAATAAACACATGAAAAAATGTTAAAAACCCCTAGGCTCTAAGAGAGATGCAAATCAAAACAACTATGAGATACCATCTCACCCCAGTAACAATAGCAAAGTTCAACAGAGCAGCAAACAACAAATGCTGGAGAGGTTGTGGAGAAATTGGAACCCTTATTCATTGTTGGTGGGAGTGTAAAATGGTGCAACCACTCTGGAAGGCAGTAGGGCGCTTTCTCAAAAAGTTGGAAATAGAAATACCATTTGATCCAGCAATTCCACTACTGGGAATACAACCTAAAGAAACCAGAACGGCCACCCAAACATATATGCATGCCTATGTTTATTGCTGTGTTGTTCACAATAGCAAAGAGATATAAACAATCCAAGTGCCCATTAACAAATGAATGGATAGAGAAGCTGTGGTATATTCACAGAATGGAATACTACACAGTACTGAAAAACAAGAAACTTATGAAATATTAGACAAAATGCGTGACCTTGGAGGACATTATGCCGAGTGAAATATCTCAGTCATAAAAGAACAAATACTGT
This sequence comes from Elephantulus edwardii, assembly GCF_000299155.1. NCBI lineage: Eukaryota > Metazoa > Chordata > Mammalia > Macroscelidea > Macroscelididae > Elephantulus > Elephantulus edwardii. The sequence goes on along the minus strand of NW_006399866.1, from coordinate 10,554,315 downwards.
ATAATGCCACTGTTATAAAACAGAACTGACATTGGGGACAGGAGGAAAGGAGGAGATAAATAATATACACTGCATTGAAAGAGGAGAGGGAAAGAACTGTTTAAAAGGAATATATGATTAGGTGTTATTTGCATAACAACAGTCCAGAACAAGAGGTGCATAGAAAAGTGAACTGGGGGCAGAGGGTAGGGAGGAAAATGTACAACAATGAATGAATGTAAATAAAACCACCAAAAAACAAACAAAACCAAAATTTAAAAAATCTGTAAATGAAAGATTGTGTAAGACACAATGCATATAAATGAAACATAATGTAAAGGAATTATTTTACCAAACCAGTAAAATTTTTTCTTTTTTTAAAATTAATTTTAATGAACATTTACAGAGATTTTGGATTTCCATCCATTCATTGTTATACTTTTCTCCCTGCCCAGCCCTCCCCCACCCCAGTTCACTTCTCTCTTTGAAAAGTAAAAAAAAATTCTTTCATTGGTATACAATCCCCCTGCACCTCTCCCCTCCTCCATTGCCCCGAGTACACTCCACTATGCAACCTTAATTCTGCACTCTTGTGATAACCATAATACCCTATCATATATAGTTTTTTTAATATTAATAAATTTTTTTAAATGAATGTTGCTTTGTCTTTCAATTCCATTGTCCATCAATATCACCACAGTTCCTCCAAAGCTTGTATGTAAGATTCATCTTCAAGAGAACCCTTGAACCACTACTGTTCCTTCAATATAGATTTCTGGAGGTCACCACATGCTTCTGTGCAATACTGCCACTGGACAGAGCTTGAAGAGTTAGGGGAGAAACAAAGTTTTAAAATTTCTAATTGCACTCAAACAATGGAAACAAATAGGGGCATAAAAATGTGCCCAACAGGTTGAAAGCTAGCAAGGTAGCAAAACAGAAAACCTATTGGGAATTATTTTATGGTCAAGTCCACAGTAAATCAGAAACTTCATTCTAAAAGCCTTGGTAATGAGCACCATATATCGCTTTTAAACTGTTCTCTCCCTCATCTGTTTCAATGCAGTAGACTTAATTTATCCAGTTTTTCTCAATCTTACCCCAACCCTGATGTCAGTCCCATTCTACAACAGTGGCACCATGCAGTATTTGTCCTTTTGTACTGAGATATTTCACTCAGCATAATGTCCTCCAGGCTCACCCATTTTGAAAAATACTGCATTGAGTTCCTTGTTTCTCAATGCAGCGTAGTGTTCCATTGTGTGACTATACCACAGCTTCTCTATCCATTCGTTTGTTGATGGGCACTTGGGTTGTTTCCAACTCCTTGCTATTGTGAACAAAGCTGCGAAAAACATGGGTGTGCATATATCTGTTTGGATGTCATTTATGGTCTCTTTAGGGTATATTCCCAGTAGTGGAATTGCTGGGTCAAATGGTATCTCTATTTGCAACTTTTGAGGAAGAGCCACACTATTTTCCACAGTGGTTGCACCATTTTACACTCCCACCAAGAGTGAATAAGGGTTCCAGTTTCTCCACAACCTCGCCAGCATTTGTTGCTTGCTGTTCTGTTAAATTTTGCTATTCTGACTGGGGTGAGATTATATCTCATAGTTGTTTTGATTTGCATCTCAAAGCTAGGGATTTTGAACATTTCTTCATGTGCTTGTTGGCCATCTGAATGTCTTCTTTGGTGAAGTGTCTGTTCATATCCTGTGCCCATTTTTCAATTGGATTATTTACCTTTATCTTGTGGTGGTGAAAAAAAATTTATTTTTAAAGACCTCAATGTCATTCCTATCAAGTTGGGACTAACTCACAGCTGACCAACCACTGTGTTTCACAAGTGAGGAGACTACGCATCTTTCTCCTGTGGAGATGCTTATGGTTGAACTGCAAGAGAGGCATGGCCCTTGGGATAGCAGCACCGAAGTTCCCCTACTTCTAATTGTTGCTGTTGGGTACTATCAAGTTGGAACTGACCCATAGCTGACCCTCCAGCAGGTTTTCAGAGGCAGTAAATTGCACAGGAGGAGACTGCCCATCTTTCTTCCACAGAGCAGCTGGTAAATTCTAGTTGCATACTTCAGAGTTGGCAATGCAGTTCCTTACCAAGTCATCATCAGAGCTCTCTATAAGTGCAGAATAATATGACATACCTTTGTTGGTAATTCCTGTACTGTACATTAAGATGTTTGCTTGGGATAGATCTTCAATAAAAACTCAAAATCTTCCTCACTTTCACACTGGACATTTTGCCCAACTCCCATCCCCAAAGACTCTGTTTTCAAGGGTGAAAAATATAGGAAGATAGGAGATAGCTGCTATAAATACAATGCTCAAGAAAGTAAATGTGAGCAGTCATTCAAAATATATTCTGAGTCTGAAACAAACTGCAACCTCAACCATACACAATGAGATTAGTAACCTAAATTTATAAAGCATTTCTAGAAAACAAGAGGAAAAAGAATTACCATACACTGACAAAGGAGATTAATCAGAACTGGCTTTGACAAGCACTGTGGCAAATGGACAATTAAAACAGACTTTCAAGGGGAGGGGGGAAGAAGAACAAACTGGGGAGAAGGGTAGAGAAAATAGTGCAACAATGAATGAATGAAAACCCAAAATCTGTAAGTGTTCATTAAAATTAATAAAACTAATAATTAAAAAAAAATAAAAAAAGGACAAATATTGCATAGAGCCACTGTTGTAAAATGGGACTGACATAAGGGTTGAGGGAAGACAAAAAAGGAGGGGAAGAATGATTTATACTTCATTGAAACATATGAGGGAGAGAACTGTTTAAAAGGGATACATGAATAGGTATTCTTGTCATTACAGAAGTCCACAGTGAAGGCTGCGTAGTGGAGTGTGGAGTGGACTTGGGGGGATGGATTGCATAACAATGAAAGAGGTATTCTTTTTCTTTTCAAAGAGAAGAGTGAATTGTGGAAAAGAGGGTAGGCAGGGAAAAAAGTACAATGAATGACTAGAAACCCTAAGTCTCTGTAAACTTTCATTAAAATTAATAAAAAAATTTTTAAAAAAAGAATTACCTAATAGAAAAACAGGCCAAGGATTAAAAACACAAGCAATTTACCCTTCAAAGAATAAAAATGTGAACTAAAATTACACAGAGTGCCCCTTGGAGGCAAGGATGGTACAGCTTCATCTCACATACTTTGGGGATGTTGCTAGGAGAGGCTATTCTTTGGAGAAGGACATCATGCTTGGAAAGGCGGAGGATAGTGAAGGCGAAGAAGATCCTCAACCAGGTGGACTGGCATAGTGACTGCGGCAATGGGATTGAGTGTGTTGGATTGTGATGATGGCACAGGATAGACCTGGGTTCATATATGTTGTTCCACCATCGCTATGAGTAATACGCAGCTAAAAACAACAAGAAGAAGTTACAACTTCTCATCCAAAAGATTGGCAATACTACTTAAAAGGCAATACACACTAATGGAGGAGACAGGGGATTACAGGATGGGAATGAAAATGACACACCCTTAGAGAGGGAAATTTATCAATATTTAGAAAAATTATATAGGCAATCAACTTTTATGAGTCAGTTCTAACTTGATAGCACATAACAACTATACTGTAATAAAAAAAATCAAACAAATATACACAAGGGACTGGTTGAAAAACGAATATATCTATAATATAAAGGAGGCTTGTTGGCACAGTAGTTAACTATTTAGCTGCTAACTAAAAAGGCCAGTGGTTGGAAAACACCAGACTTTGGGGGAGAAAGATGTGGCATTCTGGTTCCGTAAAGAACTCAACCTTGGAAACCCTACTGGGTAGGTCTACTCTCTGCTATAGAGTTGGTATGACTTGAAATCAATTCATCAGTAATAGGGTTAGGGCTTTGCGGTTTTATTTTTTTTTTTTAAAAACAGACTATTATGTAGCTGTTAAAAAAGAACTATAGCAATCTTGCATCAATGGGTTAAAATGTATCAGAGATAGTGAGGATGGCACTGGATAAGACAGGATTCAGGTCTGTTGTTCACAGGTTCCCTATGAGTCATACTTAACTCAAAGGCACCTAACAACGACTATATATATTGTATGGACTGATTTCCTGGATATATTAAGTGAGAGGCAGAATAAAATAGTAGAATAAAGAATTGTAGCATATAGTTGCCTAAAAGAATAATGTGGTAGTTACTTTTTATATTAAGGAAGAGAGTTTATGACAGTAGAAAGACTAAAAATGGACTAGATTGGGAAGAAAGTCTGATTTTTCTGAGTGAACCTTGTTATACATTTTTATTTTGGACTCATGTCAAGAAAGCCTCAAATATCAGAATTAAAATTTTAAAAATTAATAAAAATTGAAAAGATAATAAAACACAAGAATCTAACTATACATCATATTAATCATATAACAGTTGACAGAAAATGATTGTAATTGATCCTCCAGGACATCCTCAGTGTGTATTTCTTAACAGTCACAATAACACCAAAAGTCATAAACTTCATTTGAGAATATTTGTCAGAAGAAAATGGAATGTTAGTGTGCCACCACTTGGGCTGCTAACTGGTTTGAATTTACCAGCTGGCCTGTGGACAAAAACGAAGGAGTGTCTTCCCATATATACAGCTTTACAAACTCAATGGAGGCACATCATGAGCTAGAAGTGACTTTACAGCATTGGATCTGGATTTTTATTTTGTAATGACACAACTCTGCTTGCTCATGCACTTGCTGTAGATGGTCAAGGACTGCAGCCTTCAGTATGGACTGAAGCTTAATGTCAAGAAGACAAAGATTCTCACCACTGGACCAACTGGCAGCATCAGGATGGATGGCGAAGAGATTGAGATTGTTCACAGCTTCAGTTAGCTCGGGTCCACGGTCAACACTCGTAGCACCAGCAGCCAAAAAATAAAAAAATGTATCGTGATGGGAAAGTCTGCTGTTACGGACCTCTCTAAGGTACTCAAGAGCAACGGTGTTTCTCTGGAGACTAAGGTGCACCTGATACAGGCCATGGTCTTTGCAATCACTTGTTAAGCGTCAGAGAGTTGGACAATGACTAGGGAGGATAGAAGGAGAATTGATGCCTTTGAGCTGTGGTGCTGGAGAAGAGTATTGAATGTACCATGAACTGCCAAGAAAACAAACAGATCCATCCTGGAGAGGGTTAAACCAGGCTACTCCTGGGAGGCAAGGATTCTGGGGCTTCGTCTGACATACTTTGGACATGTTGTAAGGAGGGACAGGTCCTTGGAGAGGGACATCATGCTTGGGAGGGTGGAGGGACAGCGCAGGAGGGGAAGACCCTCTATGAGGTGGATTGATTCAGTGACAGGGGTAATCGGGATGGGTGTGTCAGAGGCAGTGCCATTGGCACAGGACAGAGCAGAGTTTAGGGCTGTTGTACATAGGGTCGCTGTGAGTCACAAGCGACTCGATGGCACATAACAACACAACAACAATACGTAATTCATACACACACATTCCCATACTTTCTTTTGATTTTGTTTTGCTATTGAAACTGTCATATGTATGTTGTATGATAGAACAAATCATTAAATTGTATTAACCCAGTTATCAACCAAGATCTGCAGGATAAGAGAATAGAAGCACAGAAAACCAACTTGCTCTATAAACTTTCACTCAAAACACAATTTTTAAAAAGGGAGAAAGAACAGACAGATGTATAAAAGTTAAATAAAATTTATGAAATTTTAAAAGTAGTATGAACTCACTGGTTCCAACTTGATGGTACACAACAACAACAACATGAACCCATTATTTTAAAAAAACGTTAAAAAAAAGCATTACATTTTAATATCAAAGGCAATTGTTGAATCAGAACCAACCGAGTTATCCTCCTGTGGAGCATCTGGCGGATTCGATCCATTTGCCTTCAGGATTACAGCGCAGCTTCTTACCACAAGGCCACCACTGATATAAATCTAATTATCTCCATGGAAAAGATTTAAAAGCAATGGCAGTCCATTAGGAATAAGTATCTCTAAGGTTCAGAAAATGGTTTCTAAACAAACATCCATTAAAATGAACTGGGGCCCACTAAAGAGAGGTTGAATCTAGATCCAGGGTAGGAAATGTACACAATGGGCCTGAGGCAGCTTGTCATAATGAATATAATCACAAATCAAAAATCAGATAAGTCAGATTATAGTGTGTAGTAGAAGACAACTGATTGGAATTCTTAAAAAATATCAACGCCGTGATTAAAAACTAAAAATAAAAAAAAACCACCTAAAAATAAAACAAAACACAAAACAAAAAGGGATCATTCTAGATTAAAAAGTACAAAGGGGATATAATAAAATACAATACACGGCCTTAAAATGAACACAGGAGGCGAGCTCTGGTGGCCTAGTGGCAGGAAACTACATTGCAATCCCAGAGGTGCACGGTTCAAATCCACCAGATGCTCTGCTGAAGGAGGAGGAACAATCGCCTCCTGTACCAGTCAGATCCAATTTGACGGTACACACATAAAAAGAATAAACAAATAAACAAACAAACAAACAAA
>NW_006399866.1:10487087-10547661 GCF_000299155.1 Elephantulus edwardii | reverse complement strand
CATGTTATTGTTGATTGCCATTGAGTCAAGCACAACTCATAGTGACTCTATGAACAAAAGGCCTGAAGCCTCTCTAAAACTATGGACATTAATCAAAGTTCATAGTTTGCAGAGGCATGTTGTTTAGGAAGTGGATGCCACTCCTGTTTCCAAACCTGTCATAGTATGTTATTGTCTGTTGAGATGGTTACTATGCAGAGTGACCCTATGTATGTACAGCAGCTCTGAACCCTGCCCTGTCCTGAGCCAGTCTCACTAATTCTGACACACCAACCCCCATCTTCCCAGTTACTGTATCAATCCATCTCATCCGGGGTCTCCTCCTGTGCTGTCCCTCCACTCTTCTGAGCATGATGTCTTTCTCCAAGGACCAATCTCTCCTGGCCACATACTCAAAGTGGGGCAGAGCCTCAAAATCCTATCCTTCAAGGAGAAACTTGGTTTCACCTTCTCTGAGACAGACCTATTTGTTTTCTTGTCAGTCCATGGTATATTCAAGACTCTTCTCCAGCACCACAACTCAAAGGCATCTATTCTTCTGTCATCCTTAGTTAAGGTCCAACTCTCTGATGCATAACAAGTAATTGTGATTAGGGCCTGGATTAGGTGAACCTGGGTATCTAGACTGACACTGTTGCTGTCCAGCACTCTGGAGAGGTCCCTCACAGCAGATTTTCCCAAAGCAATTAGTCTTTTGATTGTCTGACTGCTGGTGTTAACAGTGTTGACTGTGGATCTGAGCAAGCTGTAATTGCTAACAACCTCAATCTCTTCTCCATCTATTATGGTGCTGCCAATTGGCCTAGTGGTGAGAATCATTGTTTTCTTGATGTTGAGCTTCAATTAATATTGAAGACTATATTCCTTGACCTTTTGCAGCATGTGCTTCAGGTCATATTAGCATCAAATTTCTTGAGACTGAATACAGTATTTGGTTACATAAAAGAATGTCTTGATTCTTAGAAGATCCACACAGAGTACTTAGAAGAAGTACCATAACATCTGTAACTTACTTCCAATGATATAACAAAATCAAAATTAAAAGAAAGTTGAGAATGTGTATGTAAAAAGGAATGCTGGTAGCGGACAACAGTAAAGCATTTACAAAAAAGAATTTGGAAAATTCATAAAGAACATGCTATCCTTTAATCCAGTATTAGACTTTCCAGGAATTTTGGTCAAGGAAAACCCCTGATAAGCAACAAATCTTCATACATTCAACTGTTCATATCAAAACAACAAATTTCCCTTACTTGGTGCATAAAGTAAGTTGTGGCACATCTGAGCGAAGGAACTTTTTAATAATTTGCAGCATATTATTTACAGACAATTTCTGGCGGTGTCAAGAAAAGTTGTACAGTAAAGACTATAAGAAAAAAGGAGAAGCAACTGCATCAACTGAATGATTGAAATTATGTGGAAAGACATAACAGCATTTGGAAAGAAATGTTTCAGAATTTAATGCTAGTTTCTGCATGGTGGGGATTTGTGACCCTTTTTTCTTATGCTTTTCTGTCTTTTCCAAAGTTTCTACACTGCAATTGTATTACTTTTACAATCAGAAAAACAGAATACATATTATTATTTTTTATGATGTTATGTCAACCTGGCCCTTTGCCCTGGTGTAAATTTTTATGATTGCTCCTGTTATTACCACCAGAATAGAAACTTCACAAGTGACTGGGTAGCCTTGAGTGGTATTAGGATTCACCTACGTGGGATGGATTTTAACTAGCACAAAGGACCCTATAAGGAGGAACATTCAAAGGCAATTAGTTGGTAACAGTATTATAAATAGAAAGGAAGCCAAATAAATGTTTCCTGGATATCATTAATTTAGTTGTAAAATAGATTCAGAGTTACTCTGATAACCCCATATAAAGAAGGCACTCATTATAAAGACAGCCATGTGTTAAACAAGAAAATGTAGATGCAGAGATGGCTCTGCCATACACAAGTAAGATATTCCCACGGAGACAGCAGTTCTCAAAATACCACCCTCAAAAACAAAAGCTTCATCTAGGAAAAACAATTGCAGTGTGATGCTAATTGAGCTGGCCCTGCCTACTGTCCCTAAGATCCAGATCTTTTCCTCCCTACTTGGGCTCAGTCTCTTCTGAAAGCTATGACCAAGCACAGTACATGTCCCTGGAAATGTTATTATTATTATTAATAATAATAATAATAATAATAATAATACTGGACATAATACTGCTTGCTACATTTGAGGAAAAGAGAAGACTGGAAAGAGAACAAAGGAGTTTGTATCGTGTACTGCCCGGTAAGGTCCTATTGTTGTAACCTGCAAAAGGGTTAATGTCCACCACCACCATCTAGGTCCATGCCACCTTCATCTCCTGGGGTTATCCCAGCATCCAGCTCTCTGTGTGCACAAACTAGGTCTCCCTCTCTGCAACTAATATGATTTTCCAAATAAACAAAATTGTTTCAGCATGCCCCCATTTGACAATATCTTCATGGCTTTCCACACGGCACTTAGAATGCAAACCAAACTTCTTCCCATGGCCCACTAGATCTTGAATGATCCAGTCTTGCCTTCCTTTCTAACATTAACTCGTGTCATTTGCTGTCTTACTTATCCAAAGTTCTGTGTTTTCAGTACTCGAGCCAATCCACAGGAGAAAGACAAGCAGTCTCTTTCCTATAAAGATTTACACTCTTGAAAATGCAATAGAATGTCACCACGAGTCAGAATCAACTTGATACTGGTGAGAGGTTTTGTTGTTTTGAGGAATGGTTTTGCTGGTTATTGTTGATTCATATCCAACCTTCATTCCTTCTTCTCTTTCCTAACAGAGACTTTTATAGTGTTCATGCGCCAACCTCCTCTGTGAGACCAAATGCTTCAAGTCTCTCTCCCAGGGTCAGGGAGTGAGTCCTCATGTCTAAAAGCCCCAATCCTGTGTGTGTGTGTGTGTGTGATTTCTGTGAAAGTGATTGGTTAGGACATAGTATGTAATTCAATGCTGATCAATGATATCTTAGGAAAAGTGACCAGAAGAGTTTATAAGAGAGTTTTCAAATCTTAAAAGATAACAAGAAGAAGGTCCCCTTTGGACGTTACTGTGAAGATATGTTACAAATAATTAAGTGTGTGATTATTAACTAAAAGGTTGGCAACTCAAATGCACCCAGAGGTGTTGAGGAAGACAGGCCTAGCAATCTGCTTCAGGTCACAGTCTTGAAAACTCCACTGAACAGTTCTACTCCACATATAATGGGGCTGCAGAAAGTAAAAAATCTATGTTGGCAAGTAGCAACAACAATGCCCGAAGTACTACATCCATCTTGACATCTCGAGGGAAGCCTTCTGAAGTGCACAGGCACAGGCCAATGTTAGCCAACGTGAGAACAACAGAATAAGATCTTTGGCACCATCTACAAGTTAATGTAATGAACCAACCACAGAAATGCAAATCTCTGATCTGTTCCTGATCAATAATGCAAGTTCATATCGTGTCAGGTATATTTCTGATACTTGCAGCTCAAAGCTTCCCAGTGTACTACTACTCTATCTCTACCACCTGGTGCAGTAGATAAAGATATCAGTGTTCAGTGTTGCATGTTAAGGGGGGAAATCTTGCTGCTAGAGTAGGTTTCATACCATTGTTATGCGCAAAGTATTCAGTTTTTATTTTGTTTCTTTTTCACCTTTCATTTAGTGGACAAACTATATTGAGTGGAAAACCAAAAAAGTTCCAAACCCACTCAGATACAATTCTACTAACCTACTGTATTGCAGGACTGGGCTAGAAACATCAGCCCCTAACATCAAAGCAGCTTAAAAAAATGCAGTTTTTGTAAAATTTTAGCAAGTCCTTCTGCATGCCAATGCTACATGTCTGCCTTTAGGTAAGCAGCTGTGCACTGCAAGCTTAAGTTAATTTTACTACTGTATAAAGGACAGAACGAAATGTTTTCCATGATCTATTAAGCTTCCTCAAGCAGGAAGACTGACACAATGACTACAGCAATGGGTTTGTCAGAGATTATAAAATGACATAGGGTAGGATGGGATGGGATGGGATGGGATGGGATGGCATGGGATTCAGGTCTCTTGCTCTTAGGGTCACTGAGTTATATTCACCTTGATAGAACCTAACAACAACCACAACAATATAACCTTCCTGAAATATTCACAAGATATGTTTAAAAGTACATGAAGCATCAATTCTTATGCCCCACAGCTTTGAAGTCAGACCTACATTTGAATTTGGGCTCTGTTATCTTTAAGTCAGATAAGTCGCTTACCTTCTTCAACCTTTAATTTTCTCACCTTTTTTTTTTAAGATTACATCTGGTACTTAGTTTGGAGTCTAGTGTATTGTCAGAATTCATTTAATAGTTAGTGCTGTCAAGTTGGAAATGATGCAAAGCTAAGCCCCCAGAGGGTTTTCAGGAAGCTGTAAATCATATGGGAGGAGATTGCCCACCTTTCTCCCTTGAAGCTGCTGGCAGATTTGAACCCTTTTCACGAACTCTGGGTTAGCACTGCAATTCTCTATGGACTATGCCACCAAAGCTATATTGTTGTTGTTTTAGGTGCCATCAAGTTGACATAACCCATACTGACCCTATGAACGGTAGCCCTAGGCCCTCCTCATCATCTCCAATCCACCTGAGTTCATTCCTACGGTCACTATGTCAAATATCAAAGTTACAGTGAGGCTGAAAGTATTCACATACTCATCTTAAATTTCAGGATTCTTTAGAGAAGGGCCAACCACTATGAAGGACAAGGGAGTTAGCTACACTTTGTGGGCCACAGTCAATTGCAATCTAGTTTTCCGTTGTCATCAAAGGTTGGTCTCCTTTCAGAGGCACAGTGTGACCCAGTGAAAATGGTATATGAACTATGGTCTGATCCTGGCAGTGCAGTCCCTGTGTGACCTCAGGCACAATGCTAGATCTCTGGGTTTTAGTTTCCTCATCTGTAACAGCGATCATGACCCCACATTGTATTTGAGGATTAAGTAACAGACATACGGAATGTATCCACTACAGTGCCTGGTACACACAGGAATGAATACAATACATGCTAACTCTCTTGCATTCCCTTCAATATCACTTCTCCCAAATCACATTCGGGTTAAAACCAGAAGTTCTCATTGAACAATGAACTGTTGGGCCTTCATGGCAGGAGGGCACAGGAATGACTCGGATGGCTTTAAAAAGATGACTAAATTGCCCAACAATGGAAAATACATATAATAAACCTATCTCACAAATGTTTTCTTTGGTTTCAGGGCCCTGCTGTGCCTGTATCCAGCTACCCCCTTGGGGATGGGGGTCTGTGCTACTCACTCACACAGGGAAAATTGGCAGACCCCTCTCTCCCACCCAGAGCCACTTCTTGTGCCCTCTGCCCAAGGATGGCAATATCACAAGAACAAGAGAGCCTGCACAATGCTCAGAGATTTATGAAAATACGTGTCTGAAAAAGGGAATGCTGTGCAGAGAGTGGTTGTGTAGGCAGACCTGGTGCATGGGAGCAATTAGAGTCGGTTTGCAACAACTCAGTGCTGTTCTATTCAATTGCTTAAAGAATTGCCATAGCAACAGCAGCCACACATAGTAAAGTGGCAGCAAGATGGAGCAAACACTTAAAAAGACTCTCTCTTGTTAACCCTCCTCCCCTCCCCAAAATGAATAAAGGGACATTTTGTTTCTCCAAACTAGTCTTCTAATCAATGCCCACACTTCATGCCAAAATGGGTGACTAGGTGCCCATCTTTGGGTTCTGCCCCTTCCCCCCCCCCCTTTTTGCTAATGATCATAACAGCAGCTACCTTTTAATGAGTTCTTACTACGTCCTGAGCTCTGGGCTGGTGAAAACTTTACTTATTAATTCAATTAGCTGGCATTTATTGAGTGAATATTATATCTGCACTGGGATACAAGAGGTCCTGGTTAGTATCTTTGCAGCATAGAGATGATTGAGCCATTAGCAAGTAATTCTAGAAATATGGAGTCAACAGGAAAGGCTGTTGGTAGGCAACAGTAGGGGTGGCATCTGAGCCACGTCTTAAAGAAATATTCTTTGAGTGTCCACTATGTGTTAAGGAAACTGTCCCCTCCTTCAAAAAGCACAGGCTACTGGAGGAGAGAAATATGACTATTTCACCAGTAATGTGATACCTGCTACCACACAGGGAAACCACATTAACTATCTTGACTGAAATAAACAGAAGGATTTCATGAAAGGGGAATGGGGAAGGCTAGACATTAAGAAAGTGTTGTGCAACAATGAGTGAATGGAAACCCAAAATCTCTGTAAATGTTTATGAAAATTAATAAAATATAATTATAGAAAAAAAAAAGAAAGTGTTGCCAATTCCACTACTGGGAATATACCCTAAAAAACCAGAACTTCCACCAAAGCAGATATATGCACAACCATGTTTATTGTTGCTTTGTTCACAATAGCAAAGAACTGGAAACAACCCAAGTGCCTATTAACAAATGAATGGATAGAGAAGCTGTGGTATATTCACACAATGGAATATTATGCAGCACTGAAAAACTAAGACCCATGAAATATTATACAAAATGGGTAACTATGCAGGACACTACGTTGAGTGAAATTTCTCAGTCACAAAAAGACATATATGGCATAATACCACTGTTATAAAAGAGGACTGACATGGGGGTTGGGGGAAAGTAAGAAAAGAGGGGATAAAAAATGTACATAACATTGAAACAGATGAGGGAAAGTACTGTATAAAAGGAATATATGATTAGGTATTATTGGCATGACAAGAATGCAAAATAAAAGCTGCATAATAAAGTGATTTAGGGTGGGGGGGGAGAGGGGAACGACTGTATAACAATGAAAGAACTTTCTTTCCAAAGAAAAAAACAATCTGGGGGACAGGGGAGATAGGAAGGAAAATGTGCAACAATGAAGGATTGGAAAGCCAAGTTCTTTATAAACTTTCATTAAAATCTCAAGAAAATAAAAAAAAAGAAAAAAGAAAGTGCTGCCCACATTCAGCTGATGGATGAGGTAGGTCTGTTAGTTAGGTTATGGCAATGGATACTATGCATATTATAACCATGGAAAAGGCACCACTTCTCTGAATCTTCAAGAACATGCCATGTGCTCTATGTAGTACTTCCTCTTCCTTTTGGGGTCTACCTCACAAGAGTCCCATGAGATGGCAATTCTCATTCTATGTGTGGAGTAAGATATGGAACCAAAGTCTAACAACACGGGACTTACTTTCAGAGTCATACAATTGGAGAGTGAACCCAAGCCATTCTGGTTTAAAGGCCCATACAATTTAATAATCTGGCTCTCTTAAAGCTGAATGAACCAGCTTCACACCATTATAACATGCATAAAGAAAAGTATACAAATCATAAGTGCGTAATACAATTTATTCCATAAATAAATTTCTGAAAACAGAATATCAAACTTTTAGTGTTTACTCATGATGTTGACTAGATGGGTCAAAAAAGTTCACAGTTTGTTTCTGGAATATTAGAGTTGAAATCAAAAGACATCTCATGCCACAAAACTAACGTACTTCTAATGAAAAGAACTTGTAAAAAGACTTATGAAAAACAGCAGCTAATGACCCTGCAAAAGAGTTCTGTCAATAGTGTTTGATAGCTTACTGCAAATGCCTCTACTGTTTCTACATACTTTGACTTGGAAATGAGAATTTGGTTCCAAAGGCAGGGTTCAGAATAAATTTACCTGGAAGCATTTCAGTGCATGGTTTATAAGCAGAAATTTTCTCTTCCTGTTCTTTAGAATCAGTATCACAGTCAATAACCATTCGGTCCACTTTAATCCTAATGCTAGGTTCCTAAGAGGTGGTTATAATCTCTGCCCTCTCTCACTGTTGTGGAGTCGGAACTGTCCACAGATGACCTTTCTGTGGGTTTGCAGAGGCTGTAAATCACACAGGACACTGCTCCTCTTTCTCCCCTGGAGCAGCTAGAGGATTAGAATCTCAAGAAAGGTGTGTTTTTTTTTGGGGGGGGGGGAGGTTAGAGGTCAAATCTCTACAGACTATACTAACAGAGCACCCTGATGGTTACCATGTAGTTGTTGTTAGGTGCCATCATGTCAACTACAACTCATAGCGATGTCATGAACAATGGGTCTGAACCGTGCGCTTTCCTGTACCGTCTGAATCATCTCTGTTGTATGTGAACTTGTTGTTACAGTTACTGAGTCAAATCATTTCAATGAAAATTTTCCTCTCTTATGCTGACCCTCCACCTTCTTCAAGGACCAGCTCCTCCCAACAATATGCTCAAAATATGTAAGATAAAATGTCACCCTTCTTGCCTCCAAAGAGCCGCTGGCTACACTTTCTCCAAGACACATCTGTTTGTTCTTGTCAGCCCATGAGATATTCAGCACTCTTTTCCAACACCACAACTCAAAGGCATTGGTTCTTCTGTCATCCTTAGTCACTGTCCTACCTTCAGATGTATAACAAGTAAAAGAAAACACAATGGCTTAAATCAGACGCACCTTAGTCTTTAAACTTTTAACTGGCAGTTATTTACCATAGAAGGCTTGAAACTCCTTTGCTATGAACTATAGAATTAAAAAAGAGGTCCTTTGTGCTAGAAGAAGTGGCATGACTACAGAATGAGTGACTAGTAGAGGTATTCTGCATGAGAAAAAATGAAGGATCTGTTGACATCCCAGAAACTTAGGTAAACCAGGGTGCTCACACTGGTTGGCACTCAATGTCAGACCTTTAAATAATCATCCAAAGGTAAATTTTTTTCCCCTTTCTAATGTCTATCTAAAAGAAGACAGTCAGGTAGGGTTTTTTACAGGGTCTTAGAGTTACTGAAAATACCTGAACTCAGCACACAGTCCATCTCTTCGCTGGCAAAGAGCCTGCTTCAACTCATAGCTGACTCTCTATTAGGTGGCCCGGGTAGTAACCACTTCCTCCAAGAGGCTGGTGTATTTGAACTGTAAGGAGTTGTGCTTTCAATTCAAAGGCACGTGGTTTGAACCTTCAAGCAGCTTTGTGGGAGAAAAATGGGCATTCTCCTCCTATGTGACTTATAGCCCCTGATAATCTGCTGCCAAGGCTCAGCTATAGTCTGTTCCAACTCACTGTTACATAACACAATTTAGCAGAAGACCAGAATGGATCTCAACCAACACAGCTTCATAGCTGGAAAGTCAGGAAATCACTCTAAGATAATAATAAAAACTTGGAATAGGTTATAGGACAGGTACTAAGTAGGTACTTACTTCATAACCATTGGTTCACTAGCTTCTCTGAACCATCCTGGAAAATAACTATAATTGCTTTATCTTACAGATAATAACACTGAGTCTCAGAAAAGAAAAAGGAGACATATACTAAAGGTCATACAGCAAGTGAGGATAGGAAAGAGCCAGGACAGGAAATCAGGCAATTCTTTGTTCCCTTATGACAAGGCTGTTTTCTTTTTCTTTTTTTTAATTTAAGTTTTTAAATTTCTTGTTGTGTACCGCCGAATCAGACCCAACTGGCACAGGAGGAGATTGCCCCTCCGTCTCCAGTGGAGCACCTGGTGGATTCAAACCTTGGAGAGACTGTAGAGATTCAAGAAAGAGAACCAAGTCCAACGAGAGGCACACTTCATAAAAAGTTTTACACAGGAAGGGGAAGTACCCCCCAACTTTCAAGGTCTGCTTTAAACCACAACCTGGTCTGTGGGGTTACAGTTTACCTTTGTTCAAAGAGGTGGCGAGATGACTAAAGAAAGAGCACAGCACACACACCAGCCTCCTTTTCTGAAGGCATCCTTGGAAAATGTGCTAACCATCTAAACTCTGAGAGAGAAGGCGCTAATAGCAAGTTCATCTCAATCACTTGTGTACTAACATAGGTGGCAGACAAATGCCATAAGTCAGAAGGGCAGAGAGAACACAGCTTTAACCGGATCCTGTTCCCTTTGATCAATAACTCACTGAACAATAATCAGCTGGCACTGTAACCTTTCTCCACAGGAGCCACAGGGGAAAAGAATTTAAGAACATGCTCCAAACACAGGGCAAAACAAGTAGATAGTCCATTTCCTCCTCACATTAGGATAAAGAAAACCTTTCAGGTTTACCAGTTAGTACTTCCCACCACCCTCTATTCAAACCTCCTTCCCCCTGACCACTGACTCCTGCCACCCATGCCCAAGACATAGAGGCACACCCCTTGCCTGACTTCACACTGAAGCTCTCAGGGACAAACTTCCTCCTGGCCCTGCCCACACACCTTTCCTGGCCATGTCATCCACCTCATTGGCCACACTTCTCCCTTCTCAGGGCTCAGGTTCTATCTCATCAGTATCTCACTGCACTTAAGTTTCTCCCATTTTAAAACAATAAACATACAAATGAAAAAAAAAAATCACAAAAATCTCCCCTCAACACTACTTTATCATCTAGCCCTAATAGTTTTCTCTACCTCCTACAAGCCAACTGTTCAGATTTATCTAGACTTTACCTTTGTCACCTCTCCATTAAAAATGCTCTCACCTTAGTGCTATCAGAGCCTGCATATTAAATATTCTCACCCTTGGCTTTGATGATACTGTGCTATTCTGACTTTGTACCTATTTCTCTGAACTTATCTTTCTCTTTTTCCTTTGCTGCCTCCTCTTTCTTTGGCAGTCTCTTAAATATAGATGTTCTTTGCTTTGTAATTTCTTCTTGGTATATACTTTCCCTGGTTATTTAATTACCATATGTGGACATTTCCCAACCATATGTGGACACCTCTCAAATCTATTTTCATCATCCCACACCTTTTTCGTTAATGCCCAGCTTCATATTTCAAGTCACCTAAGGGGACTTCTCTTGGATGTTCGCTGACATATCAAACTAAACCTGAACAACACTGAACTCATCTTCCTTCTGTAAACAAGTCTTCCTTCATTTCAGAATATGGGACTAGTTCCATCCTATCCCCTTGGTCCGTCTTGTCTGCCTTCTTTCTCTCTTCTCCAGTCACTCAGTTACTAAGCCAGCCTTATGTTTCTCTATCCCCACAGCCAACTCCCCAATCCAGGTCACCAGCATCTTTTTTTCCTTGGATTACGGTAAAAGGCTCTGTTGTCTCTTCTCCTAGTTTGTCTTCCTATTAATCAGTTGTCTTCTCACATTGCTCTCCTGGTGTAGTCTACCACCAACTCAAATGCTGAGCCTCACAGGTGGTTCAAATTCACCAGTGGCTCTGCAGAAGAAACACAGAAGAGACAATCTCCTCTCGTGTGATTGATACAGTCTTGGAAACTTGAAGGGGTCAGCTATCAGTTGGTTTGGACATAAAGGCAATGAGTTTGGTTTTCTCTTTCTACTACCATACATTAAAAAGATGTTTGCATACGCATGTCCCTTCCCTGCTTCAAAAATTCTTTTCAAGTTGTAGGTTTTTTTATACAGCTATTAAGGTTCTCCCTGACCTGGTCTACAGAGCTTTAGTTGTACAGTCCATATTGGGTTGAGCTGCTGATCCAAAGGCCATGAATTGCCAGAATGAACTCACCACCAGCTCCACAGTAGAAAGATACGCTATCTTCTCCTATTACATTTACAGCCTTGGAAATCCAATGGAACTGACCCAGTGGCAGTGAAACCAACTAACCAAATAAAACCCAACAAACTCATCCAAATTCACTTTCAAGTTCACTCTTGTCACACTCTTCTTATGGTCTGTGTAGTATTCTGAACAATATTTCCCATTTGTCTCTGTATCTGTGCTACTCATTTCTAGAGTATGTACCTACTTCTCCTTCCTTTCCCTGGCTAGCTCTCATTTCTCAAATCTCATCATAGCATCACTTCTTCTGGGATATCTACCTGTCATTGATGCATGTCCCCTCAAAACATGTAAATTTTGCTAGGCAATGGTTCCCAGTGCTATGAAGTTACATCTCATTTTGTGATCTTACATAACCATCCTCTATTTTGTGGCCTAGTACAAAAGGCTGTGCATCTTCTGTGGTTTGAAGCCACCAGCAGCAGTCCTATGAGAGAAAAATGGCCCGTCTCCTTTCACGAAGATCTACTGTCTCAGAAATCCTGAGTCACAGCCTTACAGTGGGTACAATTAAATCCTACCCTTACTGAGTTAACAATCTTACTCAAGTACTGAAGCCACATTCTTACTCAAATAATACTCTTGCTTTAATGACACTTTTTATTTCACAGGTTAAAAATAGAAATCAAAAGCAAGCATAGATGAGGAACCAATCCACCATCAAGAAAGAAGAGCTGGGAGCAAGTTATGTCCTCTGGACCTGGCTGAGGTCCCTGGACTGAGAACCTCCTAGACCATAGAGATCTTCAAGGAAACACCAGGCCCACAGGTATTGAAAGGTGACAAAAGACCTCCCCTGGAGCTGACAGAAACAGAAAACCTTCCCTAGAGCTGGCATCTTGAATTCAGACTTCTAGTTAGCTTCCTAAAATGTGAGAATTTGTTGTTGTTGTTGTTGTTGTTAAAGCCATTCACTTGCAACACTTTTGCTATATATCATACTAAATAAGCAAGATTGTAACATAAGAGCCTCCAATTCCTGGTTTGGGATTACTCCTAGATTCTTTCCCATCATCCTCTACCTCCCCTTTATGTTGTTTTGTTGTTCTGTACCATCGAGTCACAAATGACTCAAAGCTTACCCTCCAGTGGGTTTTTAGAGGCAGTACATTGCATGGGTAGAAACTGTCCATTTTCCCCCTGTGGAGCAGCTGATGGATGTGAACCACATGCCTTCCAGTTGGTAGTGCAACTCCTTACCAAGAGGCCACCAGAGTTTCCCCTACAAAGCACCCATTAAACTATATTCTAATGACCAACTTTGCATGGCAGTCTCTCCACTGGTCTGTTTTATTCACTTTCATCAGCCCACTACCTAGCATAGTGTCTGACATAAGCAGTTGCCAATGAGTCAATTCAGACTCATGGTGACTCCATGCGTGTCAATGCAGAACTGTGCTACAGAGAGTTTTCAATGGGTGCTGTTTTAGAGGAGATTGCCAGGCCTTTCTGTGACCTAGGACTGACTGTTTAATGTCTTGAAATCTTGGGTTTTCATCTGTAAAACTGATGCTACCACCTACCTCTCAGGTTGCTGTGAGCATTAAATGAGATGACATGTGAAAGCTCCTGCCACCATACATGGTCCATAAAAGGTATCAGAAATGGTGCTTTTTTTTTAATTAAGTGGAAAAAGTCTAATTATTCAGAAAGAACATTCTGAAGAACATGAGAATAGAGCTGACTGGTAAAGACACATGACCGGCACTCCATCTGCAATGATGAAAGAAAACTAAAGGCAGGAGTCATGAACTCAAAATCAAAGCAAATCTGTGCAAAGGAGAGGATTCCTCCAAAGATGTTAAGGAAGAACTAAGTTTCCACATGTTATTCTCATTACATTTTGAGCAAGCTGCTAAAGAAGTGAAGCCTTTTTTCCTGGGCAGCTTCTCCAGGACACAGTTCTCAAGGGAAACAAATATTGCTTATTGCCTTGTATTAGAGGTTGCTTGATAAACTGAGATGAAAAGAGCAGTATTTACCACTTACTTGTTGTTGAAACTTGATGGTGTTAAAAAAAACAAAATCATCCATATGGGTCCAAAAGTCAGAATCGTGGAAGTATCCAAGACCACTCTTTCCCTCCAGCTCCACTTTTTCTTTTTTTAAAAGCATCCCCAAAACTTGATTTTACCTCTTAAATGTCTCTCTGATTTGTTTCTCTTTGTTCCACTTCCATGGCTTTATAGTTCTGAGCTCAGTTTTTCTTACCAGACTATTATAATAGCCTTCTCTCTGGTCCCTTTTGCCTAGGTCTCATCTCCTTCTAACCAGCTTCCTCAATGCCTCCAGAAAGGTAAACATCTCATAATATGCAAATGTTTTCTGCTTAAAATCCTTAAATGGCTCCACTAACTTCAGCTGGACACTCCAAGGCCCCTGAGTCTTTCAAAGAAATCTTTACATTGGCTCCATCTCGCTGGTGTCACCTTTCAAAATCATATCCTATAAGCCATGTGAATTATATAGGACAGGGTTCAGATCTGTTGTTCATAGGGTTGCTATGGGTCATACTCGACTCAACAGCGCCTAACAACAACAACAGCCATGTGGAACAATGTTTTTCCCCCTCTAAATATTTACACATACTTTCTCCTCTACTTGAAACGACCTTTTGCTTTCTGTAAAACTCCTTCTTCAAGAATCTCTCTTCTAAGAAGTCACCCTTGTCCTATCCTGACAGAAATTATGAGCTCTTCTTTTTATCTAGGACTTTTCATTACAGTATTCAATATACTGTATTACTG
The DNA here is from genome assembly GCF_000299155.1 of Elephantulus edwardii. Lineage (NCBI taxonomy): Eukaryota > Metazoa > Chordata > Mammalia > Macroscelidea > Macroscelididae > Elephantulus > Elephantulus edwardii. The sequence goes on along the minus strand of NW_006399866.1, from coordinate 10,533,329 downwards.
TAGTTTGTATATGTTGCTTCCTTATGGATTTCTGAGTCCATCTGTCAAACAACAGATGACCAATATTCTAAAAATAAGGGCATTTGTCACCCTTATCTTTGGTTATACCTAAACTGGGTAGCATGAGCTCCTAAAAAAGTCTATGGAATACGTCAAACAAGCAACAGATAGAATAATAAAAATAAATGATATAAATTATAAGGGATGTGATTTGCACAGAAACAATCTGTGTGCGCTTAGACCCTTCTTCCACCCACGGTAGTGATACTCAACACCCAGCACTCTGTGGGCGCTTAACAAATGTTGAATGATAACAACAATAGACTTTTCTGTATTTATAGAATATCATTGTAAACATTTCTTCACTTCCTCGTTGCTGAAAATTTCTAGGTTTAATAACATCTGCCCAATAAAACAAAACAGAAATTCTGCTACAGAGAAGAGACAAGTGGTATACAAACAAATCTTGGTAAACAATCTATTTAGGCAGCCAAAAGAATGGGAAAGATAGAAATCATATACACCAAAAAAGAGGATAAGAAATTAAAAGTTCTCTTTCTCAGATATAACTTGGGATGAAAATACAAAAGGGGCCAATTATAAATCTTGATACTTCTCAGGTCTTCTAGTTTGTAGCACCCTGCTCTGAGGTAACATGGATGCTCCCTTTATATAGCAAGAACATACAGAAATTTGGAGCTATTTCACTGGGGATTTTTTACTTTTGGGATGAATTCTTAATTCACAAATGACAGAATACAGGTCACAATTAGGGAGATCAAGATTCAAATTCTTACTGTTTTACCTATCTCAATTTTTAAAATCTCTGGCCCCTGTTATGGAAGAGAATACTGAAGAGTTCATGAGGACAAAGCACAGAAAGAATAAGAATAAAAGAAGAAAGAGCAATTATGAACATACAAAATAGATTGGGATACTCCAATATACTTATATATAGCACTTTCCAGAATTAAACAAATAATAGATTAGTCAGAGAAGCAATGTTTGAAGAGATATGGCTGAGAATTTTCCAGGTTTGAATTCATGTTTTTCATGAGCCCTCAGAGTGAATAGCCACTATAAGAACCAAGTAAGTAGGATAAATGAAAATAATTTACTCTTAGACATATTATGGTAAAATTGAAGAATATAAGGCTGAAGAGAAAAATCTTAGATTCTGAAAGAGAAATGATGACCAAACATCTATAAAAGAATGTAGTATTAGCACAGGATTTTCACACACACACACACACACACACACACACACACACACACGCGCGATGACACAATACAATGTAGTTTTCAAAGAGCAGGGGGGAAAATAGCTGTCAATGAACAATTCCATACTCAGATAAACTATGCTTTGAGTCATAACAAAATAATTTGTTTTTTTCAGACATGCACGGACAAAAAGGTTTTCAGTGAGGAACACTGTCGGGTGTTTTTTTTGTTTTTAGGATGTTATATAAGTCAGCAAGAAGAAAAGTAAGTTTTGGGCAGGAAAATGTCTCGTTCTCTTCCACATGATGAAAGATTAAGGTTAAAAAGGGAACCCACTTTGGGAATGTGTCACCAACAAGCTGGGCCTCAGCATCTCTGTAGGGGAGAGTGGAGACAGACTGACCTGGGCAGTCTTGCTGTTGGAGCAGCTCACAGGCCAGACTCTCCTGTCCTCCAAAACTAGATAAACTGTCAAATCCTTTGGCATTAGAATAAATGAGAAAAAATGCTGCCCACTGCACCATCTGCAGTGCCAAGCTGAGGAAATCTTGGCAAAAGGTCTAAACAGGTGGGATAAGTTAAGAAAAAGTAACTTCCTCAGCTAGTAGAAACTTGTTTTTAGATCCAGGAATGCAATAATCTAGAGATTCAATATGACCCAAACTTGCTGATCACTGGTTGAAATCCAGAACCTCAGCATATTTTGTTAGGGCATACTTCAGGATCTTTGGGAAATTTGAAACACATTATACTTGAGTGGCCCAGACCTTGAAATTTCTGAGGTGAGAAGGAAACACAGTATTATTATCAATATACAGAATTTTAAATAATACTTCACTTATTTTGTAACCTAATTGAGTATCAATTTCACACATGCACGCCACACACACACACACACACACACACACACACACACTGCTGTATGCTGTGGAGTCAACTATCTATGCGACCTTATGAACAACGGATCTGAATCCTGTCCTGTTCTGTGTCAATCTCATCATCTCTCATATACTTGAACCCCCGTTACAGTTATTGTGTCAATCCATTTTGCTGAGAGTCTTCCTCTTTTAACATCTTTGCCTTGGAAGAGTACCCTAGTTGCACTTTCTACAAGATACATTTGTATGTTCTTTTGGAAGTCCATGGGATATTCAATACTCTTTCTCCAACAACACAACTCAAAGGCTTCTATTCTTTTTCTGCCATCTTTAGATCCTGTTCAACTTTCAGATGCATAACATACATACACACATATGCAGATAAATGTTCAGAGAGTAGCTGTTAAATTTTTTAATACTATCTAAAACAATTAAAAAAAAAGATAGCTCTGTGAAGTAGAAGATCTTTCCTAAACCCCATCTCATTCTAAAATTCAGGAAAACATATTTCAAATAACCTTACATAAAATAAAAACTGTTACTTCAAAGTCTATACAAAGAAATAGAAGCAGAATAATAACATCTTGGCAGAGAAGGAAAGCATGGCAGGAAGATGAGTCCACAGAACATTTAAAACCCCAATATCTGTGTCAAAATGAGCTAAAGACAATAAGTATGTAAGACACAAAATAATACCTTAGACTATAAAAATTTAGAAAAGAGAGGGCTGACTTTAGGGAAGAACTGGGAAAAAAATATATATACCATAGAATGTGAAAAGAACAAATAAATCTGTTTTGGAGGAGGTGCAACCAGGGTGCTCCTTAGAGGCATGGATGGGGAAACTATGTCTCACACACACTGGGCATGTCCTCAGGACGGGCCAGTCCTGGGGAAAAACATTATGCTGGGAAAGGTAGAGAGCCAGAGGATGAGACAAGACTCTCAACAAGAAGGACTGACATAGTCAGTGTAACAGGGAGCTGGAGTATTAGTTGTGATTATAATCTCACTTGAGAATTGGAAGTCTTTGTTATGATAATGAGGTAGGGTTAATACAGGGTGTGTTTTAAATCAATACCTTTGGAGATTTGAGAAATTAAGAGAGATGCTAAATCATTTCCCAGGAGCAGAAGCTCAAGAGAGAGACAAGAACCTTCCTCCAGAGCTGACAGAGCTAGACTAGCACCCTGAATTCAGATTTCCAGCCTTCTACACTGTTAGAAAATAAATTGGTTAAAATCACGCCGTAGTGATAGGGTACTAGATGAGTAAAACATTAAATAATAGCTCTAGACTATTGAATTTGGACTACAAGTACCAATGAACTAAAGAAACCTATTTATATACACATATGTATAAATGTAAACACACAGACACACACAGACACACACACACACACACACACACACTCACTCCTAGCTCTGTCTAAAGAAAAGTCCCAGAAATAATTAAAGATCAATCCTGTAGGAATAAGTATCTCTAGCTCGCAGGCCTGCACCTTAAAGAATTCACTTTGCACTAAAAGAAATTAAGGTTTTCTGAAGGAAGTGGCTGAATTCCAGGTTTGGGTCAGAAAATGTAAAAAGTGAGCCTAAAAATCTTGTGATAGCAGTTAGCAAAGGAGCTATCACAGACAACTGCTGTTATCAGGTGCCATCAAGTAGGCTCCAATTCATAGTAGCCAGATGTACAACAGAAAAACCCACTCCCAGCCCCCACATCAGCCTTACAATTGTTGTGCCTCACTCTACTATTGTAATCATTGTGTCAATACATCTTGTTACAGGTCTTCCTCTTTTTCAGTGACCCTTTTCTTTCCCAAGCCAGATGCCTGGTGCCTCCTGACAACATGCCTGCAGTATGTGAGAAAAAGTCTCATCAGCCTTGCTTCTAAGATGTACTCGAGTTGCAATTTTCCCAGTATAGATTTGCTTTTTTGACAGTCTGTGATACGGCCAATATTTTTCACCTATACCACAACAGATAAAGATGGAATGCTCCCAGATTCATTCTATCAAGCAATCACCAAAATAGAAAACTATAGACCAGTATCTCTCACGAACATAGATTCAAAAATGCTCAACAAAATCTTGGTCAATAGAATCCAACAGTATATAACAAATATAATTCATCATGACGTAGTGGGATTCATAACAGGTATACAAGAATGGCTCAATATTTGAAAACCAACAACAATGTAATTCATCACTTAACAAAGCAAAGAACAAGAACCACACGATCCTATCAATTGATGCAGAAAAGGCCTCTGACAAAAATCCAACACTCCTTCCTGATGAAAACATTCAATAAAACAGTAATACCACCACCCAAAGCCATCAATTCTTCTATGATCTTCTTTATTCACTGTTCAGCTTTCACAAACATATGAAACAACCAAAAATGCCATGGCTTGGGCCAGGCATGCCTTTGTTTTTAAACTGATATGCTTGTTCTTCAGTACTATAAAGAGGTATGTGACAGCTGATTTGCCCAATGCAGTATATGGCTTCATTTCTTGACTGCCACTTCCATGGGTATTGATTGTGAAACACAAGTAAAATGAAATAACAGAATACCAGGGTCTGGTTAAAAAAAAGTACTCAGGTAGCAGCTTTACAAAGTTCTCAGGGAGGTCTGGTGGCCTTGTGGCAAGAAACTGCACTGCAATCCTAGAGGTACACGGTTTGAATTCACCAGATGCTTTGCTGGAGTTGGAGGGGCAATCTCTTCCTGTACCAGCAGGATCTGATTTGACGGTCACGTATTTTACAGTACATTACATAGACAATTTTATAGACAATCACATAATTTTTATGAGTTCATAATAATGTATTTTTAAAAAAGAACTGTCACTTTTAGAAAATAACAGGGAACCAATTTATGAATTGCTGGTAAAATAATGAAAAATCAAGCATTTACCCTGTTTTTACCATATGAATTGAACAAGTGGATAATTAAATTCAAAGCTTCCCTTTACAAAAAGTCCTCCAAATATAAGAAAATTGACTCCCAGGTAATGAAGAGATACATGTATTAAGTATCACTAGCTACTAAAATCACTGAAAGACAAATAAGCAGACCTGATGTGACTCCTATTGCCTTGCCAAACATATGCAGTCTTGACAATGGGAATGAACCCAAGGCAATCCAATCTCTGGATTCGGTTACCAATTACAGTAAAACCTGGAAAAGCCAGAACCTGTGTTAAGGCAGAACCCTGCCAGAGAAGCAAATGTAAATATTTTCCACTAACAGATAGTTACAGAAAAATTGCAAGACTGTCAAAGACGGAAAATGTTAAAGACCCAGCAAAATAAGGCAGTTCTGCTGAATTTCAGTTCTAATGGGTTTCACTGTAGTAGGAAACAGCAATCTGTTTAGGAACAATAGAGAAGGGTGATCCACTTCAAAAGAACGCAGCCATGAAGCTATATGGAGCACAGTTCTGGTTTGATACTCATGGGGCCACTGTAAGTTGGAATCGACTTGGCAGCACCTGGCACCAGGTGACAGAAGATCATGGTAAAATGTACCATGATTCATATAGTCAACAAAACTCACATTGTACAAAATGCTACATACAGGCCAAAGGGCCTTAGTACTCCAACAAACAAGCACATAAATGAGAGATGGAAGGGGAACTAAGAGGTTAAAAGATAATTAAAAGTTCTATTATTTTTCTTATAAATGGCCAAGACTAAACTGTGGTATCCAGGGATAAATATTTTTGATGGTTGGAGGAGGGAACTCTGGTGGCAAAGTCCATGGTGAGTTGTGCTGTTAACGAACAGGCCTGGTGGTTCAGGAGTTCAAATCCACATCTCTCTGAGGGAGAAAGATGGGCAATCTCCCTCCTCTGTGACTTACAGCCTCTCTGAGTCAGAACAGATGCAGAAGATAGTGAGTGTGACTGCTTGTGGAGGGAGAAGGTTTGATGGAAGGAGTTCGAGGTAGGGAGTAAAGCTCTATTTCTTGCCGTAGGTGTTGATAGTGTTATAAGAATTCATTCAGCCAGTCATTTGACTAATGTGGCTTTCTGTATCTTTATTTTATAATAAGAAGGGTTTTTAAGGGATAGTAACATGTATATAGTGGGAAATGTCAGAGTTGAAGGTAAAAATGTCTTTGTAAATAGCATTAGCATGATGAGCATGATGACTATCTTCATTCTGATGTAATATACTGCCTTTACTTTGAAAATTTCAGGAGCTCTGGTGGCTTAGTCTAGAGGGGGTTGTGCAGCTAACTCAAAGAGTGCACTCATCACAGATCCCCTATTTCTGGATGTTTTCTGAGGCAGTCAATCAGATGGGAGCTTGTCCATCATTTTCCTGTGGAGCTGCTGGTCAGCGTGCTCCCTGGAGGCAAAGATAGAGGAATTTGGTCCCACATACTTAAGGCATGTTGTCAGGATGGGAATCCTTTGGAAAAGGACATCATGCTTAGAAAGGTGAGGGTCAACAAAGGAGGGGAAGACTCTCAAGGAGAAAGACTGACATAGTGAGTGTGTCAGAGATGGTCAGGATGGTACAGGCTAGGGCAGGGTTCAGATCTACTGTTCACTGGATTGATATGAGTCATAAGCAACTTGATATCACTTAAGAACACAGCTTATACCATCAGAGTTCTAATAATTTGTCTAGGATTATGCAATTTAAAAAGTGGTAGCCTTGTATTTGGAATCCAACAGGGCTGACAGATGATAGGTTCTCTTGAGCAGGATCCATATTTCATCCATCTCCCAGTGTTTAGGACAAACTAGGTGACCAGTATCAATTTATGGAATTAAACTGTTCCAACTAGAACCTAACATGCGTTGGAATTGATTTAACAATTAGTTACTGGTTAAAAACCAGTTATAGGATAATACAATTACATAAGCTTCATGCAAGTAGAGAGAAAAGAAGTGATGGGTTCTTTTAGCCCCAAAAATCAGAAACCCTTCTCCATGACAGACTGGTCTCCCCAGCGCTAGGGCTTGAAGCCAAGCAAGCAAGGTGCTTTTCATACCAGAACTAATTGTGCCATGTTTTTTTCAGTTACTTCCTATGTATCTGAAAGTTGGATAATGAATAAAACTGACAGAAGAATTGATGGCTTTGAGTTGTGGTGTTAGAGAAGAGCACTGAATACCTTAGAGACTGTCAAAAAACCCAAACAAACATGTCTTGGAGAAAGTACAACCAGGGTGCTCCTCAGAGGTAAGGATGATGAAATGTCATCTCACATACTTTGGGAACGCTGTCAGGATGGGCCAGTCCAGGAACAAACTTAGAAGGGTGGGGGTCCTTAAAAAAGACAGACTGACACAGTGACTGTAACAGTGGGACTGAATATATAAGAGATGGTGAGGATGGTTCAGATTGTTTATAGGGTCACTGTGAGTTGTAAACAGCTTGATGGCACCTGACAACAAAAACAATATAAACCCAAAGGAAGCACAGGTGATCTAGAAATAAAGAGCTGTGCTGCCAACTCAAAGGCACATGGTTCAAATCCACTAGCTGCTCCATGGAAAGAAGATTAGGAATCTCTTCCCATACGATTTGCTGCTTCTGAAAACCCATTAGAGAAGCTATGAATTGGTTCAGATTCGATGGTATGTAACAACTATAGCATATATACCAACTGATTAAAAGCAGAGACTCAAACATACTTATACACTAATGTGCTTTACAGCATTATTTGTAATAGGCAAAAGGTGGAAAAAACCTTAAGTGTCCATCAGCATAGATGGATCAACATGGATAAAGAAACAAAACATAAACATAAATAAAATACAACAGTACTCAATCATAAAGAGAATTAAGATAAAAATTATGATACGGCTAAGCCTTGAAAACATTAAGCAGAGTGAAATACAAAATGACAAATATTATATAATCCCATTTATACGAAATGTTTATATACCACAAGCTATAGCTACCTGTTCATCAGTGGCTGTTAAGACAGTTTACAGGGAAAACAGGTGCTGCTTAAGACCCACTTGGAAAAAAAAAGACACGCTGCGTTTCTGTTAAGGGAGATGAGAATATTTAAAAATAATAGTGATCATAAGAGAGATGCAAATCAAAACCACAATGAGGTAACATCTCACTCCAGTAGCAGTGGCAAAGTTTAATAGGACAGCAAGTAATAAATGTTAGAGGATGTGGTGAGATAGGAATGCTTATACATTGTTGGTGGAGTTGTAAAAATGGTACAATCATTTTGGAAAACAGTTTGGTGCTTTCTCAAAAAGCTTAACACAGATATCCCATATGACCCAGCTATTCTACTGCTTGGAATATACCCCAAGAAAATGAGAACTGAGGCTCAAATAGAGACTTGTAACCAATGTTCACATCAGCATTATTCACCATCGCAAGAACATGAAAACAGCCCAGATGTCCAACCAAATGTCAGTCAAATTGATTTAAGAAATTATGGTACATTCACACAATGGAATACTACACAGCATGCAGGAGCAATGATTTTATAAACAACTGCCTGACTTGGGAGGGACTGGAGAGCATTATGCTGAGTGAACTAACTCAGTCCCATAGGACAAATACTGTATACAGCCAATATTGTAGAATGAATAGATCCAAGGGGGGGAGGGTAAAAGCTGAGGGGTGAGGATGGATAGGTGGGATGTCTTAATCACAGGGTCACACAATTTGATGGGTGGGTGGAAGGTGAAGAAAATAGGAATGATCCAGTGTGAAAAACAATTTTTTTTAACTTTGTAAATAAATCAGTATAAAATAAAAAATAATGGTGATCATAAGCTAATATGGAAAAGTAATCAATATAACTGAGTACATGTTAAAACCAGCTGAAACAATGTTCCCCCCCCCCCACATTCTGGTGGCCTAGCTGCATTGCAATCCCAAAGGGATGTGATATGAATCTACCAGTTGCTCCTTGGGAGAAGGATGGGCAATCTTCTCCTATGTGATTGATGGCCTCTGAAAACCTGCTGAAGCATCAGCAGCTATGGGCTGGTTCCAACCTGATAGCACACACACTCACAACCACAGTAACAAAAAACAGAAAATTGTTGCCCAGTTATGTTAACTCTCCTTTCTTTAAACTCATAGTCTTTTAAGTTTAGGGTAACACAGGGCATATTAAGCCAAGAAACTAAACATAAAGAGAAAAAAAATAGGAGTTCAATAAACTTCAGTTTCTTCTTGTCTATAATTTTTGAAAATACAGTTGATCAATTCAAGACAAAACAGTCAATTTGGGATAAAAATTCTCCTTCAGAGACTAGATAATGGTTAAGGACTAATTAGCTTGACAAGTGACTTGTTTAGGAAAATCCCAAAACTAACTAGGTTATCATTTTAAAATTTGATAAAGAAGATGAAAATAAAAATGCATTTATTTCAGACAGAATATAGACTAAGAAAGTCCCAAGCAAATGGCTTATGAATAATGCCAATGAGCTGTCAGTGAAGGGAACAGGGTGAGGTCACATCACTAACAGGTGCCAACAAATCAAACCTAGGTAATCTTTGGTTAAAGGCTTTCCAAAAATCCTGCCACACCTCCATGGAATGTGACTGCTGATGAATTGAGCATTCACTGGATAAGAAGGGAAGCTGCCTCCAGAGTTTGCCACAGAGGGCAGGGAGGATGAACAGGGAAAGCATACCTTACATATGCCATATCACTTACTTCTAAACACAATTTTATGAGGATGAGATTTTTATGCCCATTTAACAAATGAAAAACCTGTGTTTCAGGAAGAGAGTAATTCCCAAAGTTCTTCTGGCATCTCAATTTTCTTTAGCCTGTATTAAAATACTCCTACAATATATTCAGACTACCTTTCCAACAATCGGATATTCCTCCTACCCTCAAACAAACAGGAAGAGAATATACTAAAATAAGAAATTCAATACCTACAAGATAAAAGCAGTTGCTAAAAAGATGCCAGCAAATCTCATTCCAGTTTGAGGTAGTCAATCTATACAGATTTTTTACATTCCTGGTAACTTCAACCTAAGCCCTAAATATTTTGTTCTCATATTAATTCAGGAGCTAGCAGGCATCTGGCAAAGAAGCCCTGGGAAGGTATCGGTTAAATAAATGTTCTCTTCTGCTTTATGGGTAGAAGAAATCAGGTTCAGTGACTTAAAGTTCAGAGTTACAGAGCTGAGAAGAGGCAAAGATCAGATGGCTACAAGAGTTAATGTTTACTATTTGCCTGGGAAGGGGACCATTCAATAGCCTTACCATCTGTGATTTGGTTGTGCTGGTTGGGAATGGGTTTGTCCTACAGCCACACCTCACTCCCCTGCTCTGCATAAAAACTGCCTTCACATCAGGAACCTTGGAGTCCCATTGACTGGCCTCTTATAAGGCATTGGTAAAGAGATTAGGAGGAGGAGAGAGAGATGCTGACTACTTCCCCACTGCTGCTCTGCTATGATGACCTGTACTCCCTCTCCATAACTAAAGGACCCAATGAACAGACCCACAGGTTCTGGCTGCAGTCAAGGGAGCCATGGCTCTGTGCTCTTTGCGTTTTAGCTCATTCATTAGTCGGTCATCATTTCCTTGCATTCTTTTCTTTTCCCTCTGCTGTAAACATCTGATGTGGTTCCTGCTGTTTTGGTTAAAGCTCGACTGATAGGATGATCAGACTGCTGGAAAAGGGAATATAAAGGTTGTTTCAGGGAGACCAAGAAGAGCCAAGTGATGGTGGGGCTCTATGGATCAAGAGCATCTACTGGCCAAAAGGCTGTTTGGCCACGTCAGAAATACTCTGGAAAAAGAACATGCTTTTCTTTTTCTGAGGTTAATCACAATGAGACTGGGGAAAACATAGCTGGTATCATCATGTATGGTCCTAGAGCATGAAAAACTAACCATCACCAACATGGCAATGTTTCCCAAATCGTGTTGAAAGGGGCACAGAATGTTAATAGGTATTCTGTGGGGGAAAGGTTTTGAAAAATGCTGGGTTAATCAAAGTTAACTAGATTTGTTTACTGTAGTGCCTTTTCTTTCCTTTTTTACTGCAGGACTTCAATGACAGCAATATAAATCTCATAAAATGTATTTAAAAAATGACAATGACGTTTTTGTGCAGTTAATCAAAAGGGAGGAGATTGCCCCATCTTCTCCCTCGGAACAGTTGGGTGGATTCAAACTGAAGTCCTTTGGGATTGCAGCGCAGATTCTTAGTACTAAGCCACCAGAGCTCTCCATATAGATGATAGGTAAGAATTAAAACAAATTACTTGATCAACTCTTATGGGTGGATCTAATATTTTAAAGGTACATGGAATGACTGGTTCATGGAATTAATGCTAAATTTCTTCTGGGGCCTTCAAGATGTCTTCCAGACTGGGAGGAGACCCCAGCTCCATTGCCCTCCGCCATCCTCTTCCTTTCTATGCTCCAGGGGTACAATCACCTCAGCATCCCACCATGTCCCACACCTCTGCAGGAGTGACTTCCTGCCCTTTGCTCCTGCTGTTATTGGTACCATAGCTCCCAGGGAATTACTCTTCCTCCTGTGAGGTCTTATTCCAAGCACATTCTTCTCAAGGAAGCTTTCCTTCAACATCCTGCTGGAAGTGAACGCCCTATCTTTAACTGTCCACCACCTTGTACAACTCACTCTAGTACTTCCTACACCTTACTGCAACTCTTTGTGTGCTTTCTGTCTTCGTTTTTGAATGTACTTAGGAACAGAGATCAGGTTTTATTCATTTCCATACCCAAGCCAGTGCTCAGGAAAGAGTAAGCTAAGAGTTACAGCGTAAACAAGTTTCCCTTGGATTTCAAATGTCAGTCTCATTTTCTGGTATCAAGGTCTGATTATAATGGATTTAAATCAGTTATATCGACTTAGGATCGACAGAAGTTCTATTGTTAAGATGACCCTTATTAGAAGAACCTTCTATTACATTGTTGTTATTGTTGTTGATTGTTTTTTAGTTGAGCACAACTCAAAGCAACCCTGTGAACAAAAGGCCTGAAGACCCTCTACAACTGTCAACATTTATCAAAGTTCATAGAGTTTCTGGAGGCATGTTTTTTAGGAAGTGGATGCCATTCCTGCTTCCAGTATCTATTTTTTATTATGATAACAATAATTGATTTTTAAAAATTAAAAAATCAGTAATCCCCTCAAAAAAACCCAACCGAAACAACTCTCATCAAGAAAATGTAGCAGATTCTCACTGTTGTAAGACGGCTAACCACTAGGTGTCAGCCCAGGAAAAGAGGAAAAGGTTTACCCTTCGAAGTGTGTGATTTTTTTCATCTAATTATCACCATAAATATATTTAAACAACAAAATATTAGGCAATTGAAATTATCTATTAAAGAAACATTTTAAAAAAGATATAAAAAATTGTGACATTTCCCCTTTGCAAGATAGTTTGTAAATGGTGTTAGTTTAACCTGTATTTGCCAAGAAACACTTGCACAGCGGACAAATTGACTCTGAAGAGAAAACCAGCTCGGTTTCCCTCTGAAATGCCCCCAACTTGTCTGCAGCACGGACCATATGGTAATTGCCACTGCAGCGACTGGTCGGAGGGAGGGGGCAGTTGCTAGGGTCAGGCAGATGGAGGGTCTGAATCCTGGCTCTGCCACTTTTTAAAAAAAGTGACATAAATTTTCTTAGCTTTGGTTTCTCATTGGGGCAAAATGGGGAAAATGCTATCCTCTTCAAATTGGGGGGGGGGCTGTAAAAATCAAGTGAAGGAATATATGTCAAAAGCTTCAGTTAGAAGCACTTATACTGATGCTTCTTTCAGATTTTAATGATTAACAAAACTGTTTCAACTCCTGAACAATTAAAGACATGCTAAGGGCCATCACTGAGTCCTTGTTGACTTGATGGCACCTAACAACAACATATACGGGCTACTATAATGTCATTCATTCAACAGATAGTTATTGAGCACCACCTGTGTACCAGCTCTGCATCAGGGTGTGAGTAAACGTGGTACTCCTATCAGGAACAGACGCCCATTCCTTTGTGGAAGGAAAGAAAAAGACTGAATGTGAAGTAGCCATTAATTTTAAAGAATGTATTCACACTCCATAGAAAATCAGCGTGGATATTTGGGGGTGGGACAGGAAATTCACAATTTTATCATGTAATTATTGTAAGTACCATAACCTTACAGAATTAACCCATTACCCTTCCAATTTCTGTTACTGAGGCCCTATTAAGTGATGAGTTCTAAGAACAAAGTAAGAGAAAATCTTGTTCTTCAGACATGCACAGTCTAGTTTATGAAGGTGAAGTAAATAATATGTTACTGTTTCGAGCTCCAAATTGTAAGCACTATCATTGCTTGAAAAAGGGCCAGAAAGATTCTTTTTCAGTGTCCCATTGAAAAAAAGTGCAAGACCTTTCTGTAAACTCCTGGAACTTAAAAAACCCATTGGTCACGGCAATCATTTTTCTTAGTCACTGCTTCTGCAGAGATACAGCATTAAAAACTGCACAATGGATTCAGCTTAATCCACTAATATATGCACAGAGGGTGACACACAGAGGGTGATCCACTGGACGCTGATGCTGATGGTTAACTACCATGCAGTGCACTATGCTTTTGTTTTACATTTACACATTCACTGGCAGTGTTCACGTCCCATCATTCCTCCCAGTCATCTAAAGCGAAGCTGCCAAGCATGTTGTTTTTAACGGAGTACACTGTACAACCCTCAGACACGACTACCAGTCTCTCTGAGGCATGGCATGGGAAAACATGTATCAGTCATTCATTGATTCATCTGTTTATTCAACAAATATTTAATGAGCACCTACAAAATTCCAGGTGAAAAGAGGGGACAATGAAAACATGGTCTTATCTTTAAGGAATAAAATGAGAAAGGGGTCATAATTATCAAAAGGAGAGCCTAGAATTCCTACTAGATAGTTGAAGACACACTAGCTGTATTTTATTTTTCAAGCATTTTAGAGCATATGGGAATTTCATTTTGATCATATTCAGTGATGCTCTTTGAAATCACTCAGTTAAGCTTGATCATAGTGTTTAAGCGGGTTCCCTGCCAGTTCTCATCTTCTCTCACTTAAGGACCTACTTTTTTCTTGGGCAGTCGACTTCTAAAACAATGGCTCTCAGTTCAGTGAACATCCACTGTGTGAAGAGCCAGGGATCCCAAACTGTAGCCCCAAAGGACACCAGTGTCCCCATGAGATGGATAGTGGAGATTGAACCAACAACAGTTACCTTTTCCCAATAAATTAAAAAATGCACTGGTGAAAAGAAAAAAAAATCAAACCAATCCTTCCTCAGTTTTATTTTTCTCTAGTGCATTAACAAACTTTGACGGTAACATGTTTTCTAATTTTAAACCTTTGGTCCTTACCACCCTAAATTGCCTGTAAGTGCTAGTAAGCAGCAGTATAAAAACTTAACACAAATATTAGTGGAAATGAAACATGTGACTTCTTCTAAATGTGCCGTGTTTCATTTGAGACATGAGCCAAACTTCACAGTTCAAAAGGATAAAACCAACTAGAATTTAATTCTACTTTGCTCAGCTTCAGGTATTCTGACATTTGCTGAATAGGTAGGTGGTCCTCCTCATCCTTCTTTACTTCCTTGTTATTCAGAAATCCACACTATCTTTTATTTTGTCAGAAGAGGAAAAAGACCTTGGAAAAAGATATCTTGCTTGGAAAGGTGGAGAGTCAGAGAAAGATTTCAACAAGATGGATTGACACAGTGACTGTAACAATGGGCTTGAGGATGGCACAGGCCAAGGCAAGGTTCAGATCTGTTGTTCTTAGGGTCACTAGATGACAGTCAACTAACAATATACACCTACAACCAATGCCAATGCTGTTTTTATCACAAGTCCAGCAAGGTAGCTCAGTCAGGTCGGCAAGTCTCAGCTAGAGTTCTCTATGTGCTTGCCTAAAATAAACTGGAAAGTAAAAATCTGCCACAGACATTTCCTTCAGAAAATGTTTCATAAAGACACTGTGATCCTTTTAAAAAGACAAAGAAAAAACAACTCAAAAAGTCATGGGCTCCAAAAACAGACTTGAGTACAATCTCCACCTCTATCATTCCCAAGAATATCAGAATCTGGACAGAAGAAGCATACCCCCCCAGGCCCTTCTAGGCTTCATCTAATTTCCTCTTTGCCCAGGTTTCCTCCATGTCCTTTCTTGCACTACTGTATTTACTGTCTGTCTTAAGACTGCTCAAACTCTTTTTAGCAGAAGGTGGAAGTAGAGACAAATTAGTAATATGCCTCCCAGGAGTTCTGGGCCTCTTGATTATTTATGTAGAGTTCAGGGAGCCCACACCATCAAGGGTTCGGACTTCTTTCATTTTGAGTTGCCCTTAAATTGAGTCAACTGCAATTTTTCTTTACAATGTTGTGGTAACCTGGCATACGCTGAAGTTCCTGCACACATATTAAAAATGTTTGGGAATAAAGTATTTCAAAGATTTATTCACACACAAAAATGTTTTGGTGGAGCGTTAACTGTAATATCAAAAGATTAGACACAACCTAAATGTTCAAAATGGGAGAGTAAATACGAAAATGATGATAGTTACACTGTGGTAAGAAGCTGTGCTACAATCCCAAAGACAGTTTGAATCCAGCAGCTGCTCTGCAGGAGAAGGATGGACAATCTCCTCTCAGGCGATTTACTGCCTCTGAAAACCTGGTGAAGGGTCAGCTATGAGTAAGTTCCAACCAACAGCACCCAACAACCCCAAAAACATTTTTGATGGAATTTTCTACAGCTACAGAAAACTGCATATGGGGTAACGGGGACGAGGAAAACCAAATTTTTAACCTATATTTGATTGCAGCTATGTAAGCCATTTGCACAGTAAAAAGAAGACACAAAAGTTGACACAGTTGTATTGCTCTGATGATGTATTGCTATGGTGATATTTTACTTTTTCTATTTTTAAAATGTTCACTAGTTTTTCTTTCATTAAGGGGGACTGGTGACATACTGCATAATGTACCCTGCTGCTAACTGAAAGGTTAGTTGTACGAATCCACTATTTGAGTCTCCTGTGCACTCAGTGGGGGAAGGAAAAAACAGCCTCTTTCAGTAAAGACTTACAGCCTCACACACTGGATGGAGGGTCACTGTTAGTTAGCCTTAACAACAGTGAGTTTTAGGGACTGTTTTTTTTCTTTTGCTTTAATAAATTATTTGTATAAAATAAAATAAAAACAGATTGTTTTTAAAATCATGAACTCAACAAAGCCACTGCCATCAGAAACAATTCATAGCTGGCCCTCGAGAAGGTTTTCAGAGGCTATAAATCACATGGGAGCAGCTGATGGATCTGAACAACCTGATTTTGTGTTGGCAGTGTAATTCCTTACCCACTAGGCCACTATGAGGTCAAGGGTATTACTCTATCAGACTGTATCCTGTTTTCAACCTGCTCCAGTACATACTGTGCACTTAGCCTTGAAAGCTGAGTTATCAATCTGCTCTTATTTTAACTTGTCTTTCAGGAGTTTGAAAAGGATAAATATAATGCAAGTAGAATCAGGTGATCAGTCGGGCTGTAAGGTGAATGATGCTTCTGTTCCAGTGACCTGGCCTCTTGGACGGACCACTGTCTACACAGCCCTCTTCACAGCTCGGGTACATCACAGCTAGTTTAGCGGCTGACCTGGCCTCATCCGGCATATTTTCACAATGGCCAGGGGCTGTGTGCTCCTTTCATCTCAGAAGCCCAGGCAACAGGTTTAGTTCTGCTAAGGTTGAATAAGAACCCACTACTAGTGCCAATCATGTCTATAGATGCTGGTACTGAACAAGAAACATGTGAAATAGCGATACCCACAGGTTCGGATTTTTAATGGACCTGTAATGGGTCAAGCATAGAGAGAAGCAGTGTCACATGCCACTCTTAAGGCAACTCCTATCAGCACAGTGAGGTGGTTTGGGTTCCTGGCACGAGCTACAAAATGAAAAATCCAGAATGGGAAAGAGGGATTAAATTAAAGCACATAATTCTATTTCTGAAAATTCTTTAAAATGGAGGCCACTGTGCTATGAAAAGTCTTTCAAAGAGGGGGGCGGCGGGGTGGGCTAGTTTTATTCAGATTTCAGAATGACACCTTTTAAATAAGAGTGAGATTCTTTTAAAATCCATTTATTTTTCCTAGGATGGTGAGAGTGGCACACTGAAGGCAGATTCAATGAACCCTACAGCTAGCTACCTACATCCTCCAAAAGTTGCAACCTTCCACCAGGCAGAGAAAGGATTGTTGGCCTAGCAATTAAAACCATTTGTCTTTTATCCCTTTCTTGCCAAAAAGGACCCCAACCCTAACTAGTTAATCCCTAGCACACACTGCTACTCCCAGAGTTGCCTGGCAACTGGTAGGAGGCGTGTCAGAGAGCAAGAAAGGCCTAAATAAATGAGCTGGAGCCTGGGTTGCCGCTTGACATGGATAAAGGGGGCTTCTCTGAATGGGGCTGCCTGGCTGCTGTGGTTCTGTCATTTAATCTAAGAAGAACAAGTTGGTTTGGCCAATATTGTTAAATACCTTGGGCTTTGCACATGATATTCTCTCAGGTGACTGAAAAAAGGGTCATATGGAATTGAGATTTGCAGATGCCCTTCCCTCTGTGAGGCAGAAAAACCTCCAAAGCCTACAGGCAGGACAGTATACAGCAGAGGGAGCCCCCATAAGAGTCTGTGGCTACCCTCATCTCAACCAGTTCTCTGTTCCTTCATTTCTTTTCTCCATCCTTTCATCTGCTCTTCCAAAATACACTCGCCGTTGCCTACCCTGTGCCATGACCCATGCCAGGCACTGGAAGTGCAGAGGGAAAGCATTATAGACATGGAACAAGCAGCCATCAGAACAAAGGCAGCGGGGTGTGATGGAGGAGCTCGGGTTTTTGGAGTCTGGCTGACCTGAGCTTGCATGTGACTCTTCCACTTGCCAGGAAGTCACCACCAATCTGAGCCTCCATTCCCACCTGTGAAATTGATACTGAGGGGTAGTGGTCACTTAGGGAAGCCATGGGGCATGGATCTAGGATGCAAAACTGAGATGAACAGAGCCTCACTGGGATAGGAACAATGGAGCAGGTAGGTAGCTTGGCTTAGGCCGAATGCCCTCTCACTTTCTGATCTCCAGGAAGCCTTTTTGAAACAATTTACCTGGCCCTGAATAGAGACACCACCAGTGGTGATCACAGGCCTCTTAGTAGGAATACGGCTCACCCTTAGCAAATGCCAGGAAGCATGACCCTGATGGGGGCTCCAAAGTGGGCTCATTTTTCCTCTTCCCCATTGGGAAGGGCAAAGAAAATAAAGCTTAAGAATCTCCCTTAGTCAATGGAATTTTTAGATATTCCAGTTAAAAAATATAATCATGAAAAAGAAAAGCTCCTTCTTTCAGAGCCAGTGGTAGGGGCATCGAGCTGCAGAGCAGGAGCTAGCCCAACACAGGTTCAAGCTGGCACAGTCTTCATCAACACGGAGGACGCTTTGGACCTGGGAAGTTCGAATCCACCAGCTGCTCCTCGGAAGAAAGATGAGCAATCTCCTTCAGTGCAATCTACTGCCTCTGAACATTGTCTGGAGGGTCACCTGTTGGTTCTGATGTGATGGAATCTAACAACAACTATCCTATTAAGAGGGGCACACCTATTTGATGGAAGAGAAAGTTGTGGAGCAGTGAGGCATCTTAGTCACAAACTACTAAGGAATAGAATATAAAGGAGCACTCTCGTGTCTGTCATGTTTCACACACACACACACACACACACACACACACACACACACACACACCCCAACAACAATAAAATTGTGACTTTGTAACAACCCAGGTCCCATTATTGCATCCACTGGCTGAGGTCTGGAAGCCACCACACCACCACAGCAAGCACTGTGGGTTCACCACAAGGATGCAAGACCAGGAGAGCTGGAGAGGGCATGCAGGATCATTGCAGGTCTGGTGCTGGCTCGTGTCTGTGTGCACACATAAGTGCACCTGTGGGCACTCATGCACGCATGGACGCTCTCTCTCTCTGGCCTTCTACCTGACAGAGATCTCTCTGCCCTCACACTCCCAGTGGCCTCCATTCTCATCTGCTGCTCAGTCTCTGTTCTACAATCTGCCTCAGAGAGGCCTCTCCCCAGACTGCATCCTGGTCTGGCCCCCAGCTTTTCCTCATGTGTGCCCAGTGCCTTCAATACACCTGGGTGCTTAGACCCAGAAAATCTGCCTTAGGGGATCTGCTTACATAAATTATACATGAAAATCCATATAAAAGATGTTCACCGTGCTATTTAAAATGGTGCAATATGACCCATAATCAAAAGGACTATTATAAGATGATGTGGTGGACCTCAGTACTGATTTCAGATCACGCAACCTGACAGAAATCTGTTAGTAAAACACAGACAGCTGCAATTTTTTAAAAAAGCCCCACAAGTGCCTCTAATTAACAGCTAGAGATGAGATGCAGTGGAGTCATGTGACAGGGTATGTTGAGATGCAATGGAGTCATGTGATGGGGTATCTGCAGCCACTAGAAATGATGTTTGAGAAATTATTTTCTAGTATGTGAAAAAAAATGTTTATAACATGGTAAAAGACAAAACCAAACAAACAGCTGGGCTACTAGATTCCTTTGCTAGGAAGATCTCAATTGTTTAAAAGAGAATAAAAAACAAAACCAAACCAAAATTAAACAAACAAAATCCTAGGTATCAGAAGGAAACATGCTAACCCATCAGTTCATTTTCACTACAATGAGAATGATGTGTGCTTGCTCTTTTCTAGTTCTCTCAACTTGTGTCCTTTCTCCCACCCCCACCCCTTAACCAAGAGCAGATGCTATTTTTAAAACCAGGGAATAAACTAGAAGACAAGTGGCCTGGCGAGAACCTTCCGTGCCTTCAGCACTATGCTGCCTGCCACCCTGAACAGGCTCACTGAAGGCACCAAGCTAACCACGCAGCCACCCTTACATCCCATGTTCAAAAAGTTACACTAATATAATAGATTTTTACAGCTTACCATTCAAGGCTCTGCCGAATTTAGTTTGTCTGAAGGTCTATTAAAGTCATTACTTTTGAAAGTTAAGAGGAATGAGAAGGGAGGAAAAGGTGAATAAAATTAATTCAATAAGCTGAGTAAGGAGAAAGGTAACATACAGATAAAGGTGTGATTGTTGTTATGTGTCGCTGAGTACCCTATAAACAACAGAACGAAGCCTGGCTCTAGCCTACACCATCATCGTGATCGCTGACATGCTCGAGTCCATTGTTACAGTCACTGTGCCAGTGTATCTTGTTGAGAGTCTTACTCTCTTTCTCTGACTTTCAACCTTTCCCAGTACGATACCTTTATCCAAGAATGGCCATGGCTCCTCTTGACAATATGTTCAAAATATACGAGACAAAGCTTCACCATCCTTGCTGTTAAATAGCTCATGGTTATACTTCCTCCAAGATAGACTTGTTTGTTCTTTTGGCATTCCATAGATATTCTGTATTCTTTTCCAGCTCTACAATTCAAGGGCATCAATTCTTTGTCAGTCATCCTTATTCACAGCCCAACTTTTAGACACATAGAAAGTAAATGAGAATACTGGTATCTTTGCTCTTTAGCACTTTGGAGAGGTACTTAATAGCAGATATTCCCAATGCAATATGTCTTTTTATTTTTTTAACTGCTGCTTCCATGTGTACTGATTATGGATACAAGTAAAATTAAATCCTGGACAACTTCAACCTTTACTTCATCTATCATGATGCTGCCTATTCGTATAGGAGTGAGGATTTTTGTTTCCTTGATGTTGAGTTGTAACCCAAATAGAAGGCTTTAATTTTTTTTATCTTCTGCAATAATTGCTTCAAGTCGTCTTCATTTTTTTGCAAGAAAGTTTGTGTCATCTGTATAACACAGGCTGTTGGTGAGTCTTCCTCTACTTCTGGTACCACATTCTTCATTATAGAGTCCAACTTCTCGAATCTGCCTCAGCACACAGATTGATTAGGCATGGAGAAGAGGTAGAACTTTGACACTCACCTTTTCTTTTTTTCTTGGTTTGCTTACATGACACACACTTTTCTTGATTTTCAATCATTCAGTGTTCAATTCAACTGTTCTGTTTTGACAACTGTTTCTTAGTCAATGTAAAGGTTTTGCATGAGGACAATTAAGTGTTATGAGATTCCCTTTCTTTCCAATGTTATCCATAATTTGCTTTGATCCACACAATCAAATGGTTTTGCATAGTCAATAAAATAAAAATAAACACTTTTCTGGTATTCTTTGCATTCAGCCAGGATCCATCTGACATCAGCAATGATATTACACATTCAGCCTCTGCTGAATGCAGCTTGAATTTCTCAGAATTCAGCTTGAATTCATGACATTAATAAATTATAATTACTGTCATAAAACAAAATGACTATAAATCATTGAATGGAGACCCAATAAAAAGAAAGAAAGGGAAAAAAGAATTGTTTTAGACATTATTCTCTAGACCTACAAACTCTGGCTACCAAGTCTTTGCTCACTCTGCTAATTCTACACTCTTGACAAGAAGAAGTCCTCTTTCTTTTTCTAAACCCCGTCCATCAGACCCAGCTAGAGTTTCATCAAAACTTATGTAATGTTTTATGGTTCAACTGATCCTTAAAGCAGCCTACAGATGCAGAGAGAATAGGTACATATATCCTCATTTTGCAGCTGAAGAAATGGAAGTTTGTACAACATGATACAACTAAGAAGGGCAGAGGGAGTCTCTAAACTCCAGGTTTCCTATCCTCAAATCCAGCACCTTTTGGACACAAGTGTAAGCATAGTCATAAATTTGGCTTGAGGAACAGCTTGTGCCCTGATCACGTACCCAGCAACATGTACCAAGAGTCAACAGCCTCTGGAATTTAGACACATATACATGCCAACGACAAGATAACTGTCAGAGTGAACATGCCTCATGTCTATCAGAGTTCCCAGGAACCCAATGCAGGAATTGGGCCAGCTGTCCAGTCCTCATTTTAGAGATGGCAAAACAGTGGAATTTTTCTTGACTTCCACCAGCTTTCAAATCACCATGCTGTCAAATGACAGAATTGCCACTCTTCAAGACAAGCAGGACACGGGGAACTTACTTTTAGCTGAAGGGCTTTAAAGGATCTAAGGGAAGTAGTTCTTGGTAGGCAAAAAGAAAATGCATCCCTTCTGTTCTGTGGCCATGCAAGCACAGCAGGGTCTGAAGCTGAGTTAGTCTAGAAAGGCCCAAATGCAGGATAGAAAACAAGTACAATACAGAAATAGGAGGCTGCTCTTTGATTACTCCCTCCCTGACTACCTCACAAAGTCTGGGTCCCAGGGTAAAGGGAAAACAAGGTGCTTCTGACTAGTCTGTTTCTTTTAGACACAATGGAGTCATGGCCCTAAAAAGACACATTAACTAATTGTGCTCATAATAAAGTGTTTAACCACAGTTCACCATGAAAGCTTTCACAAAAAAAATACTATTTGACATTCACTCACTTTCTTTTCATTTAATAAATTGTTACGGATTAAAACAATACCAGAAACAAACACTCCGTCCTATGTACAGTGTTATCTATGCTGGTCCCCTGTACCACACACTCAGATAAGCTGGGGTGTGGCTGCCATCACCAGCCCCTCAGGATGAATCTCAAGGTCACCCTACGGCTCCTGAGAGAAAAGGGTGGCACAAAGTTCCCCCCCCCAACGTTTTCTCTTATGCAATGTCCCCCTGGTCCCCACCAACTTGTCCATTCTCCTTGGTCACAAGGCCAAGGGCAGGTCTAACAGAGGGGTACCAGATCAAAGTTTCTTACTGTAGCTGGCAGAATTAGTACTTCTGTGGGTTTCAGGGAAGACTAGAGAGCTTTGTATCCTCACAAAAACCAACCATCTGTAAGGCAGGAAGAGGACATGAGTCAAATGAGGCTGAAAGAAGTGGAAGGGCCACAGCGGTGGGTAACATCTTGTCTAAGCTCTCAGAGTTCTCTGTCATTTATAAACACCACCACTTGCAGGAGCCTCTGCAAAGTGAATCTCCAGGGTGCTCTGAGTTCTCAGGTGTGGAGCAGAGATCTCTTTGGCTTCCCATTTGTGAAATGAAGATGACCATTGCTACATCATAGTCTGTGAATCCTCAGGAGTGTGAAGGGCTTGGCATTGTATCTAGCATGAAACTGGTGCTTAGAATGACAATCAAACATTTACAAGAGTGCTGAGTTTCTCACATGACACAATGGCTTCCCTGAATAAAAGGAAGAACAATCAGAAGATATTCTGAATCTCCTACGTCTAGTCAAACAAATACTGCTTCCAGGTAAATTCAGCAACCAGAGGAATCATGGGATTTCATGAGGCTTCTGCAGTATGCTTCCAAGTCCTGGCCACACACAAACTCAATAAAACACCAAGAAATTACTCACTGGTTCAATTTTCAGGGCGTTTCGGTAGCTCCCAAAGAAAGCAGCCTGGGCTTTGAGGAATGCTCTGGCCACACCGTCACCAGTAGTTGTAGAGACTTTCTTTAGCCTACTCTTCAGTGAAGAAATCTGGTGAGAGAGAAAACAAGTTCAAGTTGATGGTATGGTTCAAGGAAGAGAGGGGGGTGGATTCAGGAAATATCTAGGACTGGTATATTTATCCCTTGAAGTGGGGATTAGTATGATACTTCAGCTACTGGGAAAGTAAAAATACATTCAATATCAGAACAGGTTTTTCAAATTTAAGTGAATATTGCTCTCACTGGAATGTGGCTAAAAAATTTTTTTTAAATAACCTGAGCAGTCACTACTTTCAGGTAACTACTTTCACTTAAATTTTCCCCCCCCTTAATTCCTCCAATAATCCTGTGAGGCAGGAATTAGTGTTTCCATTTCACAAAGAGGAAGCAGTCTCGGAGAGATTAAGATACATTGCCTAGAGACCAACTCAACAAGTATCGAAGCTGGAAATGGAATTGCACTCTTAGAAAGGAGACTAAAGCAGCTTATTAGATACAAACAACATAGGCTAAAACAGAAGGAACAAAAGCCTCCATGGTAATGGCAAAAGAAAAACTAGTTATACACTTAGGATACAAATATATACGGCCTGATGATCTTTACATGGTGGCTAGAAATGGACTGTAAATTTGACTGTAGAACCTCTTAGTGGCCAAAGGAAAGAGAGAAATATGAAAAGTTATGAGACTCTAAGAGTTCATGTATTATAAACAAATTAGTTTCTTAAATGAACCCAGATTTTCTATAAAGTGAGATATAAAAGATAATTCACCATGAGTCCTCAATGACAGAAAGTCTGTGTGATATGGTGGTGGTTACTCTCAACATCAAAGACAATGTCAAGTCTCCTGGACCATTTTCAATATGTCCATCATTTTAGAATGGCACAATGCATTATCTTTAGGGGACAGCATGTGAAAAGTATTTCGAGAATTGTGCAATGCAGTAACCATAACCTGAAATCATTCACTCATTCCTACTGGTATTAGTTTCTTGCCCAAGACTGTGTTAGATGTTGAAGATACAATGATGAGCAAAACCTGACACAGGAGCTGAACTCATTAAGTTTATATTCTAGTGAGGAAAAGTACTAATACATTGCTCTATGGCACTTTCAGTATCAGTGACTGATGAGTATTTTTTCTGAACAAATGATGATCTTTACTTTCTTCAAATTCCTGAAGGTGTCTGTGAATCTAAAAATATGCCTGGGAGAGACTCATGGGTGCCACATACCCTGGAAATGTTCCATGAATATTATTGCTGGTACTAAGTTCCTGATAGGACATTTTTAAAAAAAAAAAATCTATATACTTCATATATTAAAAAATTAATTTATTTTAAGGATTTAATTGCACAATTTCAAGTATATTTATAGGTCATTAACCACCACATGCCCTAGTGGCATGTGGTCAAAGCACTCAGAGGCTAATCAAAAGATTAGTGGTTTAAACTCACCAGCCATTCTATGGGAGATAGAGGTGGCAGTTAGCTTCAGTTAAGATTTACAGCTTTACCGCCTGGGAAACCCCACAGAGTGGTTCCACGCCATCCCGCCAGGCCTCTATAAGTCAGAATTGGATCGGTGGAAGTGGGTTTGGTTTTTTGGGGTGTTATATAGCAATCTCCTCTTACGCAATTTACTGCCTGTGGAAACCCGCTGGAGGGCAGGAATGAACCAGTTCCAACTTGACAGCCCACAACAATAATTACTATGTAATTACTGAATATTTTTTATGCCCCTCAGAGGAAAGGCCTGTATTCATTAACAGTCCCTGCTCATCCTTCCCAGCCTCAGCCCAGTTGATGTTGATGTTGTTGGGTCCTCTGGTTCCCATCAACCCCAAACAAAGTCTACCTGACCCCAGGCCACCTCTCACTTATGTCCTATCTCGTATATATTTGTTTATTTGGATGACCATTTAACATAAATGAAATCAACAGTGGTCTTTTGCCATTGGCTTTTTTCACTCAGCCCATAATGTTCTCAAGGTTCCTCCCTGTGTAAGCATGTACTAATATTTCATTCCCTTTTTTAGCCAAAGTGTGCTCCTTAAAGGCGAAGATGGTGAAGCTTTATCTAACATAGTCTGGGCATGTTGCTAGAAGGGTTTATCCCTTGGAAGAGGACATCATGCTAGGACAGGTGGAAGGTCAGCAAAAGAGAGGAAGCCTCTCAATGAGATGAGCTGACACAGTGACTGCAGGATTGGGCTCAAGTGTGTCAGAGATGACGAGGATGACAGGGCAGGACAGAGGTCCGATCTGTTGTTCACAGCATCATTATGAGTTGTACTTGGCTCAACAGCACATAACAACAACATTGCTACGCCAAATTTTATTTCCACATTGTGTTGATGCACATTTAACCTATTCACATATTTTTAGTAACACTGTTATTAAAATTCATTTACAAGTTATTGCGTGGAGACTGTAGGACTTCTGAGGCAAGGACACAAAGGATCAAACTCTCATGTTGTCAGATTTTATGCCAAAAAAATAATCTGAAGAGCAACATAGCGCCATGCTTAGTTAGCACTCAGGAACCATCAATAATGTTTGCTGAGCCTTGTGGGAGGGGGGAATCCTATGCTGTGGCTAACGTGGCTGGACATTTGCTTGGACAAATGAATGAGGTTGAATGACATCCTTCTTTGACATTCTGGAAACACCTGGAGAACATGAACAGAAGAGGCAGCTGTCCCATTTCTGGCTGCAAGTGGGCAAAGCAGAAGAATGCTCCTCTGAAAGCAGCTTGACACACGTGACCACACCTGAGTATACAGAACCAATTTCTTGTAATCCCCCTTCCCTGGAGCACAATGCTGCTGCACCACTGTGGGAACAGAGACGACCAAAGAACAGTGCAAGTCATGCCAAGCAGCGGGGCATTCTCTGCCAAGGACATTCAAGTTGGAATAAAAACGTGAAAAAGAAAGATCCTTTATGTAAATGCTAAAAATATTGCCCACCCCCAAATAATAAAAAAGCCCCACCCCTCTTGGGAACTAGGCGCTATTTCCTCTCACTGAAATGGTGCAAGCCACTGTTGCTCTTCCTCTGGCTCCTCAAAGGCCTTGGGCCACCTGTGCTGCAGATTATTCCTCACTTAACCTTCCCTGGCCTCTTTCATTCCGGAGGTGTTTAATTACCTCAGATTCGCAAGGCTGCTCTTCAGGTGAGCCTCTCCTAATGGCCTCATTACCATTTTACACAAAGATGTAGTCACTGATTGTAACTTAGCAAATAGAGAGTGTGAGCCTTCCTGCTCCCCCAGCTGATCTGAAACCAGCCTAATGGTCCTGGGCTCTTCGTGACCCCGTCACCACTTAGGCCAGGACTTCTGAAGACCTCTCCTCAGCTCACAACCTGGAGAAGCTTTTGTCTTCACCTTTCAGCACTTCAAACTTTCAAACTTCAAGTGTGTGGGCACCTGACCACTAGTGATAGAGCAGTTTGTCCTTTAAATAAAAGTGAGTGAGGAAAATGTAAGGTTTGAAAAAACTCGGTCACACATCTAAAGCTCAACTTGCCCTAAGTATTCCTGGGGCACTGGCCGAATCACTAACACTGGGTTCATTTGGGGTAACCTGGGATGTTCAATTTGTGGTAAGAGTGGCTTCTTCCTTTAATCAGATATGATAGAAGGCAGCCAGAAAACAAAGGAAAAGAATTTAAAGTAGAAATAACTCATCAGCTTCTCTCTGAAGCTTCTCCTCTCCTACTCTGTGTCCCATCTTGGTTATGGTGGGATCGTCCAACTAGTCTCTTAACACACAAATAAAATATTCATATTTTACACCTCTCCTTCCCTTTCTCAAACTATTTTACACACTTTATCAATACCTTGAATCTGCCCTCTGCTCTCCATGCCAATAACCTTGGCCATGTTCTGCTCAGCTTCATCTTTCCTCTCTGGTCCAGGATGCCAAAGCAGCTTTCTAAATGGGCTCCCTGCTTCCTATTTCTCCACCGTGACAGCCAGCCACAGCTGTCCTTGACCTCTCTGGAAAATGCAAATCTCATCACTTCCTTCCTTGCACCAAAACCTTTCTATGTCCCTTCCTCTCCTGATTACCACTTTCAGGTAAATGCTCAAGTTCCTCAGAGTGGTCTACGAGGACCTTCTCAGTCGCCCTCACATTCTGCCACCTCACTTAACATTGTACCTGACTAATACCATTTAGCTCAGGCCCAGAAGTATATACAACTATTTATTTGTGCCTCCAATTCACACAATGTTGATAACTTAGAGACTGTCTTTTGCTATCCTGCTTGTGAATATCCTTTGTCCAGCCAGGGAGACCTGCTAAATAAATTACCTGCTTGCAGTAAAATACTGAGTAGCTGCTAAACAACATGACAGTGCTCTACACGCTGACCTGAGAAGATGCCCACAAAATCCTACCCAATGGAGGAAAAAACTGTTAACTGCAGGGCAATACGTACAGCACAAATAATTTACAAATTCCATAGATACATAAGTAAAAACAAAACATTCCAAGTATTAAACTTTAACCATGCAAGAATGCCTTCACTATGATTTAGTAATTTTACTTTCATCGAAGAAAATTTTCTACTTTATACATTTTAAAACTTTCCTTTACTCAAAAAGCATATAACAGAATGAATTTGAGCTATTTTTCTTTACTCATCATATTAAGCATTGCCTTGGATTAAAGGTAAGAGAAAATCCAGATACTCCCCTGATCTGTGAAGTCTTCTCCAGCTCCTGAAACAGGGTTAGTGATGTCCTGACTAGTTCCTCTCAGAATGTGTCTGGATTCTCCATTGAGTCAGTGTCTGTTGCCTCTCCTCTTAGAAGGTTCAGCAGACCTGATGTGTGTGACCCTGTGTAGTCATTCAGTACGTTGTGCTAACAGACGAGTAAGCCTTCCGACTGAACCTCTTTACTTGGGGAAAAACACACCAGTCTTGTCTGGGTGGTGAAGAATTGGGGCAGAAAATGCTATTTATCTAGTCCCTTTCTTCAAAAGGCCATCACCAAGACAGAAGCAAAACTTCAAGGAAAACTAACTGCTGTAAATAATGAGGTGAACTGGACAACCCCATCACTTTGCACAATATGTAAATTCAACATGTCCCTTTACAAACCTGATAGTTCCGTCTCCCCACCTGTACTTCACGCCACCTTTAATTACTAATCTTTGGTTTTCCTTTGAGTCTCTAGTCTTCCTCTGTTCCTCCCAATCCCCACTGCAGAGTGTATCATTTGAATCACATAAGATCAAGGTCTAAGACAGAGCTTGGTTTTCTTAACATTTCCGAACCTCTGTTTCCTTTGCTATAAAATTGAGTGTTTACCATACATATGTTTTGGGAGGACTTAAATATGATAATGGATGCACAGAATGCCTAGAGCCACACCCTTGGCTCCCCCTACCCCCACCAAAATAAACAGGTACTTTTACTTTTTAAAAAGATTTTACTAAAAAAAAAAATTATTACTTCAGGTTTCATCTTTTACCTCAACATCACTGCAAGTCTTTGACTATCATAGAGTCTCTTCTCCTGTTTCCTTCCTGTGCTTTTCGTTGTATTGGGTTACATTTCTGAGAGGTTCACACACCACGATATTCAGGGCCTTCTCTGGATTTCGCTCAAGCTCCACTTCCAATTTTATCTTTTATTCCTGTTCAGAGGCTTGATCCCTAAGCTTAAGATAGTATAGTCTTGACCCCATTCTCTGTCAAAAGTCTTCTATTTAAGGGAGGGTTTGGGTGGAAAAAAAGCTTTCACCTTCGTGTGATGCCCTCTATCAGAACAAATAGCTTTTCCTCAGGGCATATTAGTCCAGGCCTGTGACTGGCACCTAAGCTGTTACCATGGGTAGACACGTTGGGAACAGAGCTGTGCCTCTCCAGAGCTTCCAGATGAGCACCCACAGATCAGCCACAAATCAGCTTGTTGCTGATTCTCACTCAAAAAGAGCAGCTTGTTGCTGCTCTCACATTGCATACATCACTGTATTATTCAATTCTTTATGTCAATCAGTTTAGATATCTTCCTTTCCACTGAATGAAACTTTGCAAAATATATTAGCACTCAACAAATACTGGTTTCTTTATTCCCATTGAGTTGGAACACCCTCATAGCTTGTCCTCCACTGGGTTTCCAAGTCTATAAATCGCAAGGGAGGAAACTGCTCCTCCTTCTGGTGTGGAACCACTGGAGGATTCATACTGCCAGAGGGTCTCAGTCTTTGGGTTCTTAGTGCAACTCCTTGACTCTACCACTGGCTCAGCTGCAAACTGAAAGTGTGGAGAATGGGTTCACAATGGTATTCCGCTTCTTTTCTTTGGTTCTGGAACCTTAATCTCTATCAGTAGCCTCTCATTGTTCTGATGGTAAAGACCTAGCTGGCCTACAAGACCCTATGTGATTGGCAATGGTCCCTTTATGATTTGAGGGTCCTGCATTTTTTCAGTCACATAATCACGGTCCAGACATACTGTATTCTTATGGAGTTTGTCTTTCAATATGGCTTTTCTAGCCAGACTTTGTCATGTGGACGGGAAGGAATATGCAAATAGGGTATGTTAGCCTACCCATAAGGTGATTGGCTATCACATCATTCTACAAGGGCTTTAGCCAGTCTCACTAACCTAAAAGGTTAGTCTCACCAATAAACTGAGTGGCTTCAGCAGCAGATAAGACCTTCTCCATCAAAGCAGCACGTACTTACTTCAGGCCCAGAAATTCTTGCTCCAAACTACACATATGGCAGCAGCCAGAGCAAAACTACTGACTTGACCTGATGGGACTGCTACACCATCGGAACCGGAGTTAGGAGCCTTTGCTCAAGTTTGTTGGACAGCTGAGTGGCCAATATTTGCAGGACTGAGAACTTTGTAACACCGGTCTAAAGCTGCAAGACTCGAAGCCAAGGTGCCTACAAGCACGTTTCCAGAAGCCATCCTGACTGTATTCTGCTATTTACCTGAATTATTCTGACTCAAAATGCCCCATGCCAGTCCATCTCATTTCGCCAATACCGAGTATATCAATATTTATGCATGCCATTTTTTCCCTTAATTTCTTAATTGTCCTACATTCATGGTTCTCACATTCCATGTTCTAAACACTAGTGTCTGCTTACAACTGTTCCTCTTCCTTTGTGTTTCCATACTTGAAAGCTCCCTCTCAGTTGCCCTATCTGCTAGTCTAAGTGTGTTCTATTGTACATAGGGTTTTCGGAGGCCTGCTATTTCGGAAGTAGATGGCCAATCCTTCTTCCTAGTCTGTCCTAATATGAATGATCAGATTTAGAACAGTATCTTACAGACAAGCATTTTACAGAAAAAAAGCAGATGAAAGATACTTCCCTAACTGTAGAAATAACCAATAGTTTCATTGTTGTCCCTGCCCTTGATGAGTGTCTTGACCCACCCATTTCCCTGTTCTACCAGCATTCCCTTCTACTCCCTTCAACACCTATCTCCTGCTATCCAGCCCTTGTTCTGATAGCTTAGATCTCAAGCTTTATGGGCTTCTGAGATTCCAAAGGCTTCAAGTTGCTGGCAGCTTCTTATGCTGTGGCCAGTGTCTCTTCAGTTTAGGCGTCTCTAAGTTAAAATATAAGTTACTAACATTAGGGAAGGCTTCCTATCTCAGACGGTTCAGAGGAAAAATGCTTTCCCTTGAATTTCTGCTCCGGGTTTGACTTCTTGTGGCTTAGGGCCTCTTCCCTTCCATTTGCAGCACACTCTAGTCACAAGGTTTCCCAAGAGAGGAGGATGTGTCCTGTAGATCTGGAATATAGTGTTGTTCTCCTGGCCCAAGGGCACCAGCACATAACAACAACAACAACAACCTGGATTATAACCTTTTGACTCCCCCAGCATGGTTCAGTGTGGTCTGTGAGCTATCACATCAGATTTTGCACCCTATAAAATTATAAGATTGGTACTGAGAAGAGTAGAAAGAGGTATTGGAGCATGGGGGGACATGTCTGACCTCATGGGAACTGGTTTTGTGGTAATGATGTGGTTGACAGTTCCCCTTTGTGAAGTTGGTAAAGGTCAAACATGGTGTCTCCACATGGACCTTACTCTTTATACAATTCTCTTACACTTCAAGACCTTCAGATGAACCAATTTCTCTGTTTGGAATGCTCCCAGCTATCACTGTTTCCTAATCTAGAACCTTCTTCCAAAGCATATGGTGAGTTTGGACTGCTAACCTTTACAGTCAATAGCCAAGCACTTAATCCACTACCTGATTCAAGCCATGGTCTTCTCAATTGCTTGTTCAGTATCTGAAAGTTAGGTAATGACGAAAGATGACAGAAGAATTGATGTACTTGAGTTGTGGCATTGGAGAAGAGTATTGAATATCCCATAAACTACCAAGAGAACAAACAGGTCTGTCCTGGAGAAAGTGAAACCAGCGTACTCCTTTGAGGCAAGGATAGTGAAACTCCATCACACATACTTTCAGCATGTTGTTGGGAAGGGCCAGTCCTTGGAAAAGGACATCATGCTTGGAAAAGTTGTAAGGTCCGCATAAGAGAAGGTGATCTTCAAAGAGATGAACTGACACAGTGACTGTAACAATGGGCTCAAGGGTGTCAGAGATGGCGAGGAAGACAAATAGTGTAGGATTCAGGGCTGCTGTACATAGAGTGTTTATGAGTCTTAGTCAACTCAATGGCACACTCAACAACAACAACAGAACCTTCTGCCATGATGAAAATAATGTATTATCTGTGCCCAGTGTGGCAGTTGCTAACCACCTGTGGCTTCTGAGTACTTGCAATGTGGTGAGTTTACATTCTATTTCATAGGACACAGTAGCTACTCCATCAGACAGCACTGGTTTGACCACAGCTCATTCTTCAGATCTTAGTTAGACAATCAATTCTTCAATTTGATTCTCAAAACTAGACTCGATCAAGTTTTCTCTACTGCATACTTTCATTGTCCTTTTCTTCAGAGCTACACAGCAATGTGAGTAATGCATTTTGCAGTGATCCAGTTAATTTGTGTTTCTTCTATTAGGACAAATGGCCTGTGAAGGCAAGGGCCATGTCTATCACCAGTTCTAGCACAAGCCTTCAACTAAGGCTATATTTCTTCTAATAATGTAGCTTAAGTCAGTATGTGGCAGTCCCACTTCTCAACCCCAGGAGTGGCATTAACTATTAAGTGATGGACTTGGAGTTAAAATACTGATTTGGGCTTTTGTTTGCTTATTTTCTTACAGAATCGGACACCCAGCAGCTGGGGAGGGGAGAGTGGAGCAAAACTCTTTTCTCTATTAAGAGCTGAGGCAAGTTGGTCCTCCCTTTGCTGAGTAAACCAGACACCAAGGCTTTGTTCTGAAACCCCCTAGGGAATGTCTGGGTTTAGTGAGGGAAGAGGGACTACAGGCTGGTTTTCCCTTCTTCAGGGACACACAAACACAGGTTACCTCTGTTATGTTCCCACTGGCAATGAAAAATCCATGTATCTACATAAGTTTTTGTTTGTTCTTGCCTCAAATTTGAAGCAACAGGTTTTGATATATAACCACTCTCTTTCCCAGAAATTGCTTCTAGAGAATCCAAGGATTTATCAGAAGACAATAACAGAAATTAGCATTTATCAAACACCCAACTACGTTGTTCTTTAGAACCATAGAGCTGGCTCTGACTCAGTGATTCCACGTACAACAGAGCAAAACATGGCTTAATCCTACACTCAGCATCATATTAAAATTTCAGAAAAATTAGGCTAGGTAGGCACGGTTACTTCCATTATATAGATGAGAAAGTGAGGCCCAGCCAATCCAAAGAAAGACTGAGCCCTGGTCTGTCCTAATCAAAAACCTGTGCTATTCCATGAATTCCCTCCTACTGCTGTCAAGATTTCTTAAACCAGTAAATTAGATTTGTCCATGATACTTGTTTCTCCCGCCCCCCCCAATACTTAAAATGTCTCCATTATTGCTTCCTCTCATTCCTTGCCTCCTTGTTCCTGTCTTGAGGACTTGGTTGTACCTTGATCTTAGCTGGCTTTAATTGCTTCTGTATCCCATTTCCCCCTCCAAGACCCTGGCTCTCTATAGGGGGCAGTAGGGGATAGGCTAGTTACATGGAGGCTAGTTACAAGGCCGAGGTAGTCATGACCCCAGGGGCCCAGCTCCCTGCTACCTCCATCTCTCCTGACATCTCCTGGATGATGTTTAAGTCAGACTGTCAGAAGCAAGGGCTACAATTCTAAGTAACTTTTTATTAGTGAAAAGTATCAATTTGCATTATTTAAATAGCTGTCCACTATATGCTAGATAATGGCTCTACTGAGCATCCTATACACAAACTATCAAATCCTTAAGGTGATAAATTTTTTTCCTTTTGGTGATAAAAAATAAAAAAGTTAAAAAAAAACACAAGAAAGATATCTTTCTAATATGTACTAAACAAAGCTCAGCAGGGGGCCTGCACACATGGGTGCCCTCCAGTCCCCTCCTCATCCAGGTGTTTAATCAAGCTAGTACGGTTTTTTCAGTTTAACAAAGACTTGTGCTTTTCAATTGTAAACCTCACATTCGTCCAAATACTTTCTTTTTGCCCAGAGGAAGTGAAATTGTCTGTTTCCTCATAAAACAATTTAGCTTACACACACACACACACACACACACACACACACACGTTTTCCTGCCTAAACTAAAGGAAGCTACAAGAAACGAACTCAAAGTAAATGTGTATATACAGTATTAGGCGGTCATTCAATAAAAAGATTATTTCTAGCCAAATATACGCATGCATGTGTGTCTCTGTGTGTATATATATGTATGTATCTATCCTGGGAGTATTTTTAAGGAAGGGCTCCCCCCCCAGTACTTCTGGCAGTTCAGGTTTAAAGGTCAGATTTAAACTATCACCATGTTTCACAATGCAATCTGTGCAGTGCCGCGTAATGAAATGGTTCAGTAAAGGTGCTCGTGGAAATTCTTTTAATTAGGTCTAAGGCTTTTCAGTTGTCAACATGAATAAACCAAGAAGCATTCTCTTGCAAATACAGCACACAAAATAAAAATGTAAGTTACCTTTGGAAAAAAAGAAAAACAACCCACAGAAATGCACTTGCAAAAGGAAAGTTACACATGTTTTTTGCAACATAGCCTCCACCAATTAAAAAAAGTCCAGCACACCAAAACAACAATCACAAATGTCTTTCAACAAGAAAATGGACAGCAAATAAAAAATAAGGGGAGTGCTCTGTTGCTAATGAAGCAGGGCACTATGCCTGCTTGCAAAGTATTTGGAAGAAGACTAAAGTTAACTGTAACTGAAAATGTTTATCAAGAGCAAATTTCTTTATGAGTAAAAGCTAATTTTCCATTCCATAGATCAATGAATGCTATCTCGGCCAGACAAGTAAATGTGCTAGACGTGTATACAAAATTAAATGATACATATCAGAAATGCACCAAAATTAATGCTAAAAAATTAAATGTCTATGAATGATTATATGGAAAACCAGTCTGATTTGGGTTTTTCCAAGTTTAAAAAAAATAAGTAAAAACAAACAAACAATGTATCAAAATTCACTCAGCTCAGAATTACTATGTGAGGCTCATATCATTAAAGGGATCATCATGATGCTGGCTTTTCAAAGCTTTGCTGACAAATGAAGCACTTAGATTTGGAATTTTTAGCTATTTGTTCGGAACTGAGTCTTGGGGTTAGAATTCACAAAATAAAAACTCTTAGTGGATTGCTTGGGGAAGTTGGATTACAGGTGCACTGAGCTCTGATTAAAAAAACCAAAATTTTAAAACTACTTCAATCACCATTAGAAATTTGGATTAAGCGATGTTAAGGACTGAATTGTGCCCCCTCAAAATATATGTTCTAAATCCCAGCCTCTCTACCTCTTTAGGGAACTCTGGTGGCCAAGTGGTAAGAAGTTGTGCTTCCAACCCTGAGGCAGGCTGTTCGATATCACCAGCTGCTCCTCAGGAGAAAGATGGACAATACTGTTTAAAGTCTCTGAACACCTGCTGGAGGATCAGCTATATATAAATCGGACCCAATTCAATGGCACATAACAACTACAACATGCCTCTGTGGTTATAATCCTTTGTTGTATTTGTTATGTAAATGAAGCAGGATTACTGTTGTATCCTTCTTTTGAGATACAAAAGACATTAAAACATATGAACAAAACAGAGAGAGAGAGAGAGGTGCCAAAACATATGAAGACCATCTAGGAGAAAAAAGGACTTTCATCAGAGCCGATTAAGACGGCCTTCTTTTCAAACTTGTACCCTAAACTTAGACCTGTAGCCTCCTAAATTATAAGAAAATTTTTGTTTGTTTGTTACTGCCCTCTATTTGTGATACTTCTGTTATTCTAGCACTAGATCACCTAAGCAGGTGGCTATATAGGCATTCATAAATGCAAACTGGTCTTGAGACTGGAAGTGGATCGGGCAACGCAAATGGAACAACAAACATTAGTAACTCAGTCACTCACAGACATTGAGTTGGTTCTGACTCAAAGCAACTCCATTGGGTTTTGAAAGTTGTAAACTGTAACAGAAGGAAATTGTCCATCTTTTCCACTCAAATCAGCTGGTTAATTCGAACCACTGGAGACATGTAGCCTTTGGGTTAGTAGTGCAACTTGCTATAGACTACAACACCAGAGTTTCCTCAAGCATATGATAAACATGTATAAAACCCCCATGAATCAGCTGGACACCTAGTGAATGCATGACTCATGGGCTGGACACACATGGGGCTAATAAGCAGCAGTATATTGGACTGCTCAAGATTTAGACAGTTCAGATCCTGACTCAGCTATTTGCTATTAGCTACAAAGCCTTAGGCAAATTATTTCTCCTCACCTTGGAAAAAAAATAAAAGGATATAGTAGGTCTCTCTCCCTTTCTTTCTGGGTTATGTACATTTAATGCCAAAATTTTAAAAACCTGTAGCACGGTGGCTGGCACACAGTAGGGGCCTAATGGATGCTGATTATTCTTATGAGCCCAACTCCAAAGCCCGAACTGCCTCCTCCATTATTTCAGCATCAAAAAGAATAATGCGTATATAATTAACATTTTTCTAGGGCATCAATAACTGAAATGTCACTCATTATGCTGAGCCTAGTGGATTTATTTAGTGACCCAAACTCAGTGTGTGTTTGGGAGCTAATGAAGGACTTGGTGTTTACAAAGATAAAAGCAGGATTTGTCTCAGCAGCAATCCTAGGCTGAGTGGATATAGATTTCCATGCTTAGGGATACAGCCAGGCCGGATTCATGCTGGATCACATGGATACATCCACACGAACTGAGTTATCTCCCAAGGGAATCTGGGTATCTTTATCGCCTCATGGGAAGGGGGGGAATAACCCCAACTCAAACCCACAACCATACACACACACACATACACACTCTCACACATGAAGGGGGAAGGGAAAGTGTGTATAATAGATGTGTTTCACAGTGTCCCTGCTGTGATGAACAACTTGATCCACTTACAGTTCCAAACACATGATGCATAAAAGAGCTGACAGAAATTCAATTCTTGCAAAGAAAAGCATCTGCTCTCTAGTGGGAACAGCCAAATATTAAGCAGTTAAGGCAGGGCAAAGACCTAGAGGAGCTCACTTCATTATCTAGATAGCTAGAGTAAAAAAATGCAAGGGGATTACAAACGGACAAAAAAAGTAGCTGAGATCCCAAGCACCCAAGCATTAATTACCCGGAGTAAAATGATTCAAGTTAAATCTTTGTTAGGACAAATATTAAACCCAGCTGTGTTTATGTAGCAGTTGTGAAAAAGAAGAAGGAGGAGGGAAAAAAAAAAAAGAAATCCATGTACAATATCTGTGAGCTCTGCCAGTTAATTGAATTTGCTGGCAGCACTTCCTCCACCACGAGCCAAACATCCTCAAAGATAAAATGTAGCTTTTAAACAGACCTGGGGAAAACGGAATCAAGAAATTTCAACCAATAAAACACAACTCTTTACTGGTATAAAAGTAAAGTAAAATTCAGTAATGAAAGGAAGGAAGTCTCTTAAACATTTACTGCATTCCAAAGCTCAGAGTTGCGGTTTATTGCTGAGGTCTCTTCTGATGTCCCACGGTGCTCCTAGTCCAGCATCTTTAATGAAGTCTCATAAACTTCCATAAAACACTCGATTGTTGACAAATCACACACTCACACACACACACACACACACACACACACACACACACACACCCCCTCACTGGATCACCATGCCTTCCCCTTTAGTCACATGAAATTTGTAAGTCATTCAGTGGGTACAGAATAGAGACCTACAAACAGTTCCTTAGAAGCATGACAGATGACTGGATCCTGGTGATACTGGGAAGAATTTTCTTCAGCAGACTGCTTTCTAAGTCCAATGCCAATAGATTTGGGTTGGGGAGAAATTTAGGACAGATTATTTGGAAGCAAAATGTTGGACTGAACATGTTAAGCTGGGTCTAGTTAAAGTGGGCAACAGAACTGAGATTAGGAGTGTCAGAATGTCTTGGATTGATTGTAATGTACATCCTATCACATAATTTCTTGGTTTAAAAATTTCTTATTCTCCACTGTCCAAAATCTGAAGTCCAAATTTATTTTTACAACCAGAAGCCATTCTTACTCTGGTCTCTCCTGTCTACTCTGGTCTCATCTTTCGTTCCTCCAGATTACAAATACACTCCATGTTCCAGTTGTACTCAACTCTTAATCGCTGCCCACACACGTCTAGAAAAGTATACTTTTCTTCACACCTCTAGACTCTACACACCATTCTCACTTTTCAGAATGCTCATCTCTTCCATTTCCATGAACTGTGTCTTTCACTTTAAATTTTTTTACATTGGTTTGCATACAAAGTTTATATACATTGTGTTTCCACTATCCTTCATTCACACTGCATTTCATACAATCATTTTCATTATTTTACAAAATCACCACTGAACTATGCCAACAATTACCCTATCTTTCTAGAACCCCGCTACATCTTTCCCATTCCATTGCTCACCTGCTCCCTCACTCACCAAACTGTTTGACCCCATGTCTTCCCCCTATGCATCCTCACCTCTGTTCCCACTCCTTCATTCCCTTGGATACATAAATGTTTTACTAGTTATCTTTCTCTATTTACAATAATGGTCCTTTGCAGTATCTATCTTTATGAGATTGAGTCAGTTCACTCAATATAATGCCTTCCAGCCTCTCCCAAGCTATGCAGTACTTTTCTAAATCATTGCTCCCATGAACTGCTTTTTATACGGCCTGAAGCACAAGTGGGTAAGAGAGCAGCAAGAGCGGAGGCAGTTAAAGTCGGTAGAGACTGGATTATAAGGGGTCATATTTGAAAGCTTGAATTTCAGCCAGATAAAAATGTAGAACCTCTAAAGGGTTTGATTTTTTCATATTGTTAATAACCATTTAATTTTTAAAAAATTTTATACTAATTTATTTACAAAGTTAAAATACAGGGTTTTTAAATATTGGTGTTCATGTTGTGAATATCCCTTTGTTGACAGCACGGAAAATGGATAGGATCTGAAGGATAGGAGGCATGACTGGAAGTCCAGTTTCCATTAGCAATTCTACTAACCAGCATACAATCTCATTACAAATAATGTCAATGTCTTATCATCTCTGTATCCATTGTGTCATTATCATATACCACAGAGTTGGAACCAACCTATAGCTGACCCTCCAGTGGATTTTCAGAGGCAGTTAATCACACAGGAGGAGACTGCCCATCCTTCTCCTGTGGAGCAGCTGGTGGCCTCAAACCATGTGTCTTCGGGATTTCAGAGCAGTATCTTGCTAGGAGGCCACTGGAGCTCCCTAATTATTAATACACAGTAGTTGTAATAAACACGGATTTTGCACATCTCTATTAAAAAAAATGAACTCTGACTTCAGAGATTCTTGCTCTTCCATATACTGGTACAAAACACAGTCAAATACTGAACAAATACATGAACAAGCAAACAAGTTTCTCAAGGTAAAGTTTTCAACTCTGAACTAGCTAATAACATTCATAAACAACAAATGTGAGAATGGCTACAATCTTTTTGTGGGTGGTGATGGTATTTAGAAATATATATAAAAAAAACAAAAAAAATATATATCAAAAGTACTAACATTTTTGCATAATCATGATTTAGTAGTTCCTCTTATAGGAATTCACCTTACATAGATGATGTATTCATTCATTCAATCATTCCACAAACACAGACTGAATGATCCTTGAAGCATTAATCAACTGCGCCAGGGCAGTGCATAATCTAATCTAATAGGGGAGAGTTACGGGAATAAATTTTATGATAACCCTATAAAAATAAAACAATGATAAGGACACCCAGAAGAGAGAACAACAAATTGTAGGAGAAACAAGCTTAACTCCACAGGAGAAGTTTAAGTGCCTTATAGGACAAACAGGTTTTTCTGGGTATAAAGATGGGCACTCTAGTTAGAGGAATAGCAAGTGGAAGATACCAAAGAGAATGAGGCACTTGGGGAATGAATGGTTTCATCCTCCATGTGCCTGGGGAAAGGGTATGAGTACTGAAGTATGGAAGTTGAGATTGGGCTCAGCTTCTAGATGTGAAGAAGCCTTGAAGTCATACGGAAGGAGTCAGAGTACGTGACCCTCGCCTGGTGCACTCTGGGTACATCTTAAACAGGACTGCCTTTCCTCATCTTCTTTCCTTTCTCCTATTAACAATGTTGTTTATCACTCTGTATGTGCTTAGAAACTTCTTGGAAATTTCTTTTAAAAATCTAGCAGAAAGAGTTAAGTGTTCAGTACTTTTAAATATGGTTTGTGACTTCTCCCCCCCACTTCAAAAAATATGGAGGAGACAGAGAAACAATAGCCCTATAGGCATACAGTCCATAAAGCCAAAAGAAAAGATGTGTAAATGTTCCATATATGAGGAGG
This sequence comes from Elephantulus edwardii, assembly GCF_000299155.1. NCBI lineage: Eukaryota > Metazoa > Chordata > Mammalia > Macroscelidea > Macroscelididae > Elephantulus > Elephantulus edwardii. The sequence goes on along the minus strand of NW_006399866.1, from coordinate 10,492,779 downwards.
AAAGGTAATATTTACCCTAGTTAGTAATAATAAAATGAAAAATAAAATAATAAAATAGTAAAAATAAAATGAAAAAAAATAAGATAATAAAGATAATAATAAGATAATAAAACCATTACTTATAACCTCACTTTCCTTAAACACCACTGTAGCAATTTGAAAATGTGGTTTATAGGTGTTATGCAGAGGTTTGCCGAAGCAGTTAACCATAGAGTAGTTGGTGTTTTCGAACTATGTGACTTTGGGATTGCAGGGCAGCTTCTTACCACTGGGCCACCAGAGCTCCCTATGTGGTTAGTAGAATATACAGAAATGTGGTTTGTGGTACATGTTGTTGTTGTAGTTGATTGCCTTTAAGTCAAGCACGACTCAGTGACCCTATGAACAAAAGGGTACATACATCATATAATATTTTGCTTTTTTCCTGCTCCAGTAAATTTTAGCTTTAGTATTTTCTATTTCCTACATAATTCTTACCACTGTACCAATTGGCAGCATCAGGATGGATGGTGAAGAGATTGAGATTGTTCACAGCTTTAGTCTCCTTGGCTCCACAATCAACACTCTTGGCACCAGCAGCCAGGAAATTAAGACGTATTGTCATGGGAAAGTCTGCTGTTAGGGACCTCTCTAAAGTACTCAAGAGCAACGGTGTGTCTCTGGAGACTAAGGTGCGCCTGACACAGGCCATGGTCTTTGCAATCACTTGTTATGCGTCAGAGAGCTGGACAATGACCAGGGAGGACAGAAGGAGAATTGATGCTTTTGAGCTTTGGTGTTGGAGAAGAGTGCTGAGGGTGCCATGGATTGCTAAGAAAACACACAGATTTATCCTGGAGAGGGTTAAACTGGGCTGCTCCTTGGAGGCAAGGATTCTGAGGCTTCGTCTGACATGTTTTGGTCATGTTGTAAGGAGGGACCAGTCTTTGGAGAGGGACATCATGCTTGGGAGGATGGAGCGTAGGCACAGGAGGAGAAGGCCCTCTGGGAGATGCATTGATTCGGTGACTGGGGTAATCAAGATGAGTGTGTTGGAGACAGTGAGATTGGCACAGGACAGAGCAGAGTTTAGAACTGTTGTACATAGGGTCGCTATGAGTCACAAGTGACTCAACGGCACATAACAACAACAACAAAAAACAACATAACTTTTACAGGCTCTACTCCAGTGAATAGTGGTAGGATGTTGTTGTTATGTGCCACTGGGTGGGAAAGGCCTCACAGCTGAGCTTGCTGCAGGTTTTCAGAAGCTGTAAATAACATAAGAGGAGACTGCCTATCTTTCTCCCTCAAAGCATCTGATGGATTCGAACTGTCTTTCAGATGGCAGCACAACTCCTTATCACCAGGTCCCTTAATAACCCTCCTAATTTTGGATATTTGGTTACATCTAACTTTGACACAAACAATGCTATATGGTTATGTGTTTTCCCCAATTAGGAATGTTGTTGTTGTTGTTGTTATGTGCCGTCGAGTCATTTGCAAACTCATAGCGACCATATGTACAACAGCCTTAAACCCTGCTCTATCCTGTGCCAGTCGCATTGCCTCTGACACACCCATCCCGATTACCCCAGTAGCTGAGTCAATCCACCTCATAGAGGGTCTTCCCCTCCTGCGCTGTCCCTCTACTATACCCAGCATGATGTCCCTCTCTAACGACCTGTCTCTCCTTACAACATGTCTGAAGTATGTCAGATGAAGCCCCAGAATCCTTGCCTCCAAGGAGTAGCCTGGTTTAACCCTCTCCAGGATGGATCTGTTTGTTTTCTTGGCAGTCCATGGAACATTCAATACTCTTCTCCAGCACCACAGCTCAAAGGCATCAATTCTCCTTCTATCCTCCTTGGTCATTGTCCAACTCTCTGATGCATAACAAGTGACTGTAAAGACTATGGCCTGTATCAGGCGCACCTTAGTCTCCAGAGAGACACCGTTGCTCTTGAGTACTTTAGAGAGGTCCCTAACCACAGACATTCCCATCGCAATACGCTGGGTTTTTTTTAAATTTCCTGGCTGCTGGTGCCAAGAGTGCTGACTGTGGAGCCAAGCAAACTGAAGCTGTGAACAATCTCAATCTCTTCGCCATCCATTCTGATGCTACCAATTGGTCCAGTGGTGAGACTCAAGGAACTGAAGAACAAAGTCAAACCTCGAGTTGCTATAATCAAGGATGCTTTTGGTGGAATGTTAAATGATCCAGGAGGTATCAAAAGAAGATGGAAGGAATATACTGAATCATTGTATCGAAAGGAATTGGCAGATACAGAAGAATTTCATGAAATAACATTTGAGCAAGAGCCTATGGTGATAAAGGAAGAAGTTCAAGCTGCTTTGAAGGAAAGAGCAAAAATAAGGCCCCAGGAATAGACGGTATACCAATTGACATATTTCAGCTAACAGATGCTACCCTGGATATGCTCACCAAGTTGTCCAACTGCCTGGAAGAGATCTATATTTGTTCCCATCCCAAAGAAGGGTGACCCAACTGAGTGTGGAAACTACAGAACAATATCATTGATTTCACATGCAAGCAAGATTCTACTGAAGATTATCCAAAAACGACTGGAACAGTACATCAACAGAGAACTGCCAGAAGTCCAGGCTGGGTTTAGAAGGGGTCGTGGTACTAGGGATATTGTAGCTGATGTTAGACGGATCTTAACTGAAAGCAGAGAATACTAGAAGAATGTCTATCTGTGTTTCATTGATTATGCAAAGGCATTTGACTGCGTGGATCATTAACAAACTGTGGCTGACTCTGAGAAGAATGCGAATCCCAGAACATTGAATCGTGCTAATGCGAAACCTATACTTGGACCAAGAGGCAGTAGTCAGAACAGAGCAGGGTAACACTGCATGGTTCAAAATTGGGAAGGGTGTACGCCAGGGATGCATCCTGTCTCCATACCTTTTCAACATGTATGCAGAGCAGATTATCCGAGAGGCTGGGCTCTATGAGGAGAAGCGTGGCATTAGGATTGGTAGAAGATCTATCAGCAATCTGCGTTATGCAGATGACACAACCCTGCTCGCTGAAACTGAGGAGGACCTCATGCACTTACTGCAGAGGGTCAAGAACTGCAGCCTTCAGTATGGACTGAGGCTCAATGTCAAGAAGACAAAGATTCTCTCACAGTTAGGAATATTTGCTATAAATAATCTATAAAATAGAATTAATGGGTCAAAGGGAATGAGCATCTCAATAACTTATTACACATCTCAAAAAACACTCCTCATGGCTGTGGAGTCATGAATGACACTCTGCTTTTCGGAGGCTGTAAATCGCACAGGAAGAGACTGCCTCTCTTTCTTTCATGGAGAAGCTGGTAATTTTGAGAACCATGGAGAGAGATGTGGCCTCTGGGTTAGCAACTCTCGACAGACTACCAGAGCTCCCTGATTACACAGTGTTATTGTTGTTATGTGCCGTCAAATCGCCTGTGACCCACAGCGACCGTATTTACAGCAGCTCTGAACCCTGCCCTGTCCTGAGCCAGTCTCACTAATTCTTACACATCCACCCCACTGCTCCAGTTACTGTATCAATGTATCTCATTGAGGGTCTTCCTCCCCTTCACTGTCCCTCCACTCTTCCAAGCATGATGTCCTTCTCCAAGGACCAGTCTTTTGGCCATGTGCACAAGTATGTAAGATGAAGCTTCAAAATCCTGGCCTCCAAAGAGAAACTTGGTTTTATCTTAACACATACTGCTATATAAAAAAGGCTATCTTTAAAAGAGTCCCTTTTCAGGTTATGGAAAGGGTAAGGTGAAGGAAGGGAGAGGTTAAGTAGACATTAAAGGTTTCCACATACATATGCATATATCACAGCCTGCAAATTTTAGGACAAGAAAAACTAGAAAGGGCCCTAGCTGAGCCTTGGGTAACTTTGTTACCCAAGAATATCACTGGGAGAGTTTAAATTCCCTTTTACCAAGCTTTTGAAAAGCTCTAAAGACTACCTGTCAGCTAAGTAGTGTACACTTAAGGCTCTTCAAAGAACAAGAGATGCTTTTTAAATTTACGATAGAAGCAGGTGAAGAGTGCTTGGTTAAATGGCTGTTGCAGGGAAGTGTAATTATGTTCTCCATATCTATGTGGGCTTGAGATAATAAACATGAAATCTATAACCAGGCCTTTAGATGAATAAAGATGGACTATTCTTGCCATATTCCTCCTCTCAAACCCTCATAATAACTCTTAGTGAAAGCAATACATCTGCAGCATTCGTGAAACCTAGCAAAGTACAAAGATGCTGATCTCTCCGATTTTACTTATATTATTATTTTTAAGGGAGATTAAAAAGCTAAATTAGATAAGATTAAAACATTTGGAACTCAATTAAGTAGGCAACTAGTGATAAGCTGACCTGTCCTGCCTCCAAATTATATTCTGCCCATATTAATAAAACATGTGACATCACAGGAATTCAGAATTAAGGTTGCATAGTGGAGTGCATTTGGGGTGGGGGGTCGGGGTGGGGTGGGGGGGTGCGGGGTCAGGGGGCGGGGTGTGCGGGAATTGTGTACCAATGAAGAAGTTTATCTTTTACTTTTCAAAGAGAGGAGCGAAGTGGGGGGAGGGGAGGTAAAGAAAAAAGTGCAACAATGAATGAATGAAAATCCAAAATCTCTGTAAATGTTCATTAAAATGAATAAAATAAATAAATCATGTGACAACAGACTTGTTCTGAAAGCTACTCAATATGGGGCCCCCTGTTAGGATTAATTGCCTAGGCCCTATCTTTAAAAAATATGCCTTATTAAATAATAATAATAATAACAATTATTATTATTATTATTATTTACATACAACAGAATATGTACATGTTAAAAGTCCTGTTTGGAATGTTTTATCTGTACAACCATCACAATTGAGAAACAGAACATTCCCTTCATTCTGGAAATTTTCTGGTGTCCCTTAGCCTTCAGTCCTTACCCTCTCCATCCTGGCCCAAGGCAAACACTGATGCGCTTTTATCCACTGGAGATTAGCTTTGCTTCATTTAGAATTCTGAACAAATGAAACTATTTTATGCACTCTTTTGTGCGTGGCTTTTTTTGTTCAATGTAATAAATTTAAGAATCACCCAGATTTTTATGTGTATCATCAGTAGTTTGTTACAACAAAATACTGACTCAGTGATAAAAATATGTACATAATACATTGTTTATCCACAGTTGATATTACATTAGATTGTTCCCTGTTATTGTTTATTATGAGTAAAACTGTTATTTCATATATAAGCCTGTGTGATCATATAATTTCGTTCAGCTGGCCAAATATTTACGGATGGGATTATGTTGTAAAGTAAATGTACGTTTAACTTTCTAAAAACGATCAAACTGTTTTCCATTTTTTTTGGTTTTCCAAAATGCTTGTTCCATTTTATATCCTTATCAGCAGTCACAAGATTTCACTTGCTCTATAAACCTGTCAACATTCGGCATTAAGTCTTTTAACAATGTTTTGTGGTTTGTTATGGTGTATTAACATACTCTAAAATTCACCACTTTAAGTGTATGAATTTTGAAAAATGCCCAATCATATAACAATTACCATAATCAATATATAGAAAAACTCTACCATCCTCCAAAATGCCTTTATGTCATACAAGATTCTCTGTCCACATTTTTATTTTTTTTTGCTCAGAATTTCTTTTTTTATGCCTTTTTTCCTTAACGCAACA
>NW_006399866.1:10478895-10484465 GCF_000299155.1 Elephantulus edwardii | reverse complement strand
AAATATGTCAATTGGTATACCATCTATTCCTGGAGCCTTATTTTTTGCCATTTCCTTCAAAGCAGCCTGAACTTCTTCTTTCATCACCATAGGTTCTTGCTCATATGTTGTTTCATGAAATTCTTCTGTGTCTTCCAATTCCTTTCGATACAGTGACTCAGTAGGATGGGCAATCTCTTCCCATGTGATTAACTGTCTCTGAAAACCTACCAACTATGGGTCAGTTCTGACTCTGTGATACACAGCACTAACAACAGCAGGGTATATAATAAGTAGGAGGTCTGGTGGCCTAGTCTGTAGGGAGCTGTGCTCCTAACCCAAAGGCGAAATTTCTACTGTGGTTCAAATTCATCAGAGGTTCCATGGGAGAGATGGGTAATCCCTGCCCATGAGATTTAGTTTCTGAATATCTGCTTCTTCTTCTTTTTTTTTTAAATATCTGCTTCTTCTTGTTGTTGTTATGTACTGTCGAGTTGCCTGTGACTCATAGTGACCCTATGTACAATGGCCCTACATCCTGCTCTATCCTGTGCCAATTTTATTGTCAGACACACCTACCCCCATTAATCCAATCACTGAATCAATCCATCTCATTGAAGGCTTTCCTCTCCTGCGCTGTCCCTCTACCCTCCCAAGTATGACATCCCTCTCTAAGGACTGGTCCCTCCTTGCAACATGTCCAAAGTATGTCAAACAAAGCTTCAGAATACTTGCCTCCAAGAAGCAGTCTGTTTTTAACCCTCTCCAGGATGAACTTGTTTGTTCGCTTAGCTGTTCATGGTATAGTCAACACTCTTCTCCAGCACCACAGCTCAAAGTCATCAATTCTTCTATCATCTCTAGTCATTGTCCACCTCTCTGATGCATAGCAAGTGATTGTAAAGACCATGATGAACATCTACTAGAGTCACCTAATTAGATGGGAATGACATTTTCCTGAATCTGAATAAGGAAATATTTAACTTTATGAGTCATATTTGAGGGCAAGAAAGAGATACCTCATTATAGTATTAATTTGAAACCTAAAGCATAAGGACACTCAGTATCTTACTGGCAATTAGAGTATCTTCTTTTGTGAAGTAGGTCTCTCATTTTATTATGAATTTTATAAATCCTGGACAAAAGTCCTTTTTCAGAGACAAGTATTTAAAATCTTTTTCTCAGTTTATGGCCTGCCTCTTCATTTCTTTAATGGTATCATTTGAAGAGGGTAAGTTTCTCCATCATCAACTTATGACAGCCTGATTGCATTAGCAATGTAGATAGATGCAGGTCTTTGAACTAGAAAGGGTGTGTCTACTCCTCCTCAATTTCAATCAGAGCCCTCCCACAAACTGACCAATCCACTGGGGAGACCACAAAGAAATTTGCATAGCAAACTGACTAAATCTATGCCAAGACTATGAACAATCATTTTTACAGAATTTATAAGACCATAGTTGGAAAGGCCACATAAAAGCAATTCACTGTACCTCAAGGGGTTACAAGACATGGCTGATGAGACTGAGACTATCACTTGGCTAAGATAGTATTTGCCTCGCTTTTCTAAGAAAATTATTGTTTTTCCTTTTTATATATGTTTTTTGAAACTGAATTAGTAAATCATGCAGTAGAAAGCTTCCCATTCTCAAAAGTATTTGGAATGAAATAAGGAAGGATTCTTCAATTATCTTTTCCTTCAATTCTCTTGATTTGATTAAAGAAGAATTCTCCTTTTATTCTCTTCTCCAAAATTATCTTTTGGTTAGTGTTTGTATATAACATCTTTTTCCACCCAAATTTTACTTTTAATCTATTTGACTTTGTACTTAAGACAGATTTCTTATAAACAGCATGTCATTAGCGCTTGCTTCCTAATCTAATCTAATAATTTCTTCCTTTTAATTAATGTTGTTGGAATATGTATGTCTAATGTAATCATCAACACAGTTGGGTAAGTCTATGATTGTGGTAACTTTTCTATATGTTCCAGTTTTCTTTACCTCCTGAACACTTTGGATCTCTGGTATTGAATTATTAGCTAAATCTTAATTCACCCCCCGCCCCCAGAAGCTGCTCTAAGGTTAACAATCTATTTCTTTAACTTATTAAGATATTTTGAAATCTATTATATCACTTACCCTATAATAATGTAAGAACCTTATAGCAGCATACTTCTAGTTGACACTTGCATGTTTCTGTGCTACTCACTACTTTTCATATTCAATTTCTGTTATAAACTACACAATACACTTGGATTGTCTGTACTTTAAACAATTATCTTTTTACAGAAACTTTTTAAACAAAAAATTTTTTAAACTTTGCATTTGCCTGCATAGTTCCCACTACTGCTACTTTTCCCTCCCTTATGATGCTTCCCTCTGCTATTACTTTTTGCACCACTTGAAGATCTCCCTTTCACATTTCTTGTACTGCAAGTCTCCTGGGAATGATTTCTCTCATTTTTCATTTGCATGAAAATTTTTTATTTAGCTTTCATTTATGAAGGATATTTTTACTAGATATAGAATTCTGAACTGACAAAAATTTTCTTTCATTAAATATGTCATTTAATTATCTTTTAGTTTGTCAGGTTCTGACAAAAAGTCTTCTGTCATTGCTTTCCCTAATGTCTTTTTTTTTCCTCTAGCAACTTTTAATATTTTTTTCTTCGTCACAGGTTTTGAGTAATTAACATACAGCATTTTTGTGTGGTTGTCTTTGTATCCATGACACTTGAGGTTCTTGGATCTCTACATTTTTATTTTCATAAAATTTGGGAAAACCCTCTTAGGTGTGACTTCTATACATTTTCCTCCCTTGTTCTTCATCCCACTCTCCTAGGACATCAATTACATAGGGTGCTTCATACTAGGTAGTTTGTATTGAATTATTTTCAAGTTCACTTACCTTTTCTTAGCAATGTCTACTTTTCCCCCTTTTTTTTAGCAATGTCTACTTTATTCTTAATACCAATAATAAGGTATCTTATTCACCTCTAGATGCATTTAATTTGTTCTTTTTTATAGCTCACCTGTCTCTCTTCACACTATGTTTTGTATTAAATCAGCAGATCTACTTAGAAACTTTCCACTAGCTGTTTTCAGACTCTTGCACACTTATCCCATCACTTCTGCTGGCCTCTACTGACTCATTTTCTTCTTGGCTGTGAGTCACATTCTCCTGATTTTTAACAAGCATAATACTTTTCATGATATTGTATATTGTGAATATTATGCTGTTGAGAGTTAGATTTTGTTTTCTACTTTTAAAAATAGCTACTACTATTTGGACAGAGAGTGAAATGTCTTCTACTTTGAGTTGATATTTTTTTCAATACTTTTTGTTTCATTAAATACGCATACACAAAGCTTTTTTATTGAAGTTCAATATACATACACAAAAGTACACACATCATTAGTATACAGTTTGATGAATTCTTACCCCTTTAACCAGCCCTGAGATTTTAGAAAACAAATCCCAAGCACACTGAAGCACCTCTGAATTTTCTCTAAAGCTCTTCATTGTCTGTTTCTAAGCTTTGCTATGATAGAACTAAAGTAACTTCACTGTAGAGCTAATTGAGATCTATTGTCAGTCCAGGCTTTTCTGGCATCTCTATTGTCTTGAGTGTTCAGTGGGGTCTCTACACTGGCTGGTCAGGACTTGAATGATTTTTGTCCTTGTGCAAGCTCTGAGGATTCCTCACTTCACAGATCCCCGTAAGGAGTTTTACCCTATGCTTGGGCACGCTTGCCTTGAGCGTTAATCAAAAGGATCTAATGCCAAGTTTCCAGACCTTTTATACTGCTGTCTGTCTGATACTATGACTTGCAAATTTAAACTCTTCCCCTCCTCCAACCCAGATCTCTGACCTCTCAACTCAGTGAGACTGTGCTCTCCTGGGGTTCCCCTCTTTGTCACCAGCATCCATAAAATTCCTAAATACAGAAAGTCAGAGAGTGGGGGTAATGGTTCAACCCCATTTGTTTCCATTCTCCCAGGATCATAGTTCTGCACTGCCTGTTGTCCATTTTTTAAATAGTTGTTTTACATATTTGTCCTGTTTTTAAGTTGGTAATTGTGGGAGGATAAGTCCAGTAACAATTATTCCATCATGACTAGAAGCAGAACCAAGGCCTCTTTTAATAAAATTTCCAGCATGGATGCCATGTTATGCAAGATTTCATCTACCAAAATAACTCAATCCATATGTCCCTTCCAACCTTCCATCTATCTATCCAGCCTTAGAAAAGAAAGATTAAAAAACTTGATTCCTGCCCCCAAGAACACAATTAAAAGGGAGACCTAGACATGTGTAATAAAGCACATTCCTGGGTGATAAGTTTAATTATACAAGTGATACAAGGGACTATGGGGATGTCCCTTGGTCAAATAAACCAGGAGAGGTCAGGAAAGGATTTTACAAACTAATGTTTATAGTATGTCTTGAAAAATAGAAACTGACATATGGAATAGGATATTTTGGGTAAAATAAACCTGCATGTATGGAATTAAAGCATCAAAAAAACATGTAAACTTGGAAACTCCTAATAGTTCCAAATACCTAAAATACAGAAGCAGGAAGGAAGAAGAGTTCTGAGTGCGGAGAGGAGAAAATCACACAGTGACAGAGCATTTTGAATGCCATGCTAATTACTTTCAGTATACACAGTTCACCTCCATCAACTACCACCTGCTCATGCTCACTGGCATTCCGGTGTCTAGTGGATAAGGAGTTGCCCTGACAACCCAAAGGCAGAGAGTTCAAATCCACAAGCTGTTCTGAGGGCCAAAGATGGCTATCAACCTCATGAGTAATTTACAGTTTCTGAAAAGCCACTGGAGGATCAGCTCTGAGTTGTCTCCAATAAGATGGGGACAAGTATCTCTGAGTATTAGTGTTCACAGCTCATTGGATTTATGTGTCTTGTCTGTCTGTTTCTCTCACTCTCTTTCTCACACACACACTTTAATTCTTAGGGCAACCCTATGAGGAAACATGAGCTTCAAAGACCTCAAATATTATGTCCAAGATCAGAAGCTTGGATTTGAACAAGGGTCTACATGATTCCAAAGCAAACAAAGGGAACTGGCATCTAATACAAAAACAATGCTAAGTTGTTAGGTGGTGTTGAGTTGAATATGATTTATGGTGATCCTATGAACATTAGATCTGAAACCTGCCCTACTCAGTGCCATCCTCTTCATCTCTGTCACACTAGAGTCTGTTGTTACAGACACTGAGTCAATCCATCTCAATGAGAGTCTTCTCCTTTGCTGACCCTTCACTTTCCCAAGCATGATGTCCTTTTCAGAGGATTATCCCCTCCTAACAACATGCAGTCTTCAGTGTTACCTGAGAAAATGGGTGGGGAGTTCTATGGACCCTTTAGCTGTCCAGTTTCCCTGCCAGGCAGGCTTCTTTATGGCCCCTCTGCGTGGCCTGAGGAACGAATGCTGTGTGGTTTTGGCGTCTGAGTGTGGAAACCATAGAACAATCTCATTGATTTCACATGCAAGCAAGATTCTACTGAAGATTATCCAAAAATGACTGGAACAGCACATCAGCAGAGAACTGCCAGAAGTCC
>NW_006399866.1:10469960-10477890 GCF_000299155.1 Elephantulus edwardii | reverse complement strand
GACAACGCAGGAGGGGAAGGCCCTCTATGAGGTGGATTGATTCAGTGACTGGGATAATCGGGATGGGAGTGTTAGAGACAGTGCGACTGGCACAGGACAGAGCAGAGTTTAGGGCTGTTTGTACATAGGGTCGCTATGAGTCGTAAGTGACTCGACGGCACATAACAACAACATAAGAACAACAACATGCCCAACGTAGGCGAGACGAAGTCTGTCCATTCTTCCCTCTAAGGAACATCCTGGTTGCACTTTCTGCAATACCTATTTGTTCATTCTTTTGGCAGTCCATGGGATATTTAGTGCTCCTCTCCAGCACTGCAACTTTCAAAGGTCTTGATTTTTCTTGTGTCGCCTTTATTAACTGTCCAATTCTCAGGTGCAACTCAACTAATTCAAAAGACCATGAGTTGAATCAAGTTCACTTTAGTCTATAAACTGACATTATTACTCTTTAGCATTCTGGAGAGAGCCTTGACTGTAGACTTTCCCAGTGCAATACATCTTTTGCATTGATTTCCTGACTGCAAAGGTGATTATTTGTGAATCCAAGTAAGATATAAATAATTGACAATTTCTACCTTTTCTCTATCTACTATGATGTTGTCTATTGGCCCAATGGTGAGAATTTTAATTTTCTTGATGTTGATATGTAGACCATACTGAAGGCTGTAGTCTTTGATCTTCTGCAGCAAGCGTTTTCACTCCTCCACACTTCCAGCAAGCCAGGTTTTGTGATGTGTATAATGCAGGTTGTTGATGAATCTGACGAGTCTCTTCTTCATAACGTCCAGCTTCTTGAATGATTTATTTTTTCAGCATAGAAATAAAACAGGTATGGAGAGAGGACACAGCCTTGACATGCAACTTTCTTGATTTTAAACCATGTAGTGTTCCCTTGCTCTGTTGATCAACAGCTTCCTGGTCTAGGTATATAGGTTTTGCAAAATGAACACAGTTAAGTATTCTAGGATTTCCATTCTTCTCAATATTTTCCAAAATTTGTTCCAATCCACACTGGATATGATCCAAATGCCTTTTCATAGTTAATAAAGCACAAGCAAACATCTTTTTGGTACTTCCTGTGTGTAATAGCCTCTTCTAAATCCAGTCTGCATTTCTGTCTATGTACTGTTCTGTTTTTTAAATAATCTTCAGAAAGATTTTACTTGCAGTCCTGTTATATTATTTGATAATTTCCACATTCTGTTGGTTCACCTTTTTCGGGAAGGGGAAAATGGCCAGGTAGCTATCTACCAAATTTCTTGGCATAGCCTGTTGAACCTAACCAGGGCTGCATCTGTCTGTTGAAACACACCAACTGGTACCTCATCAATTGCCATGGCCTTATTTTACTGCCAAAGCCTTCAATGAAGTTTGAACTTCTTCCTTCATCACCACTGGTTCCTGATCATATGCTTTTTTTTTTTTTTAAGAGTTTACATTCATTACCACAATGTTTTTAAATATAAGGATATGACAGTTAAATTTATGTTTTGGAAAGGTTACTCTGTGAGAAAAAAGAACTGGCGTCAGAAGAACTAATGCAGAGGCTGCTGGTAACAGTGGAGGATAGAAACAAAACCTCAAAATAGGAAGTGCTGAGGAGGGAGAAGAAGGGATGGGAACATCTCAGAAAACAAGCAGCTTCATCACAAGGGGAGACTTTGCAGTCTCCCTGTTGATACACTAAATACCAGATCATATGCCAAGTATAAGGGGCACAAGATGATCCAGATATTATTTCCCTCTAGAGGTTAAACCGGGTGGCTTCTTGGAGGCAAGGATTCTGAGGCTCCGTCTAACATACTTTGGACATGTTGTGAGGAGAGACCGGTCCTTGGAGAGGGACATCATGCTTGGTAGGGTGAAGGGACGGCGCAGGAGAGGAAGGCCCTCTATGAGGTGGATTGATTCAGTGACTGGGAAAATTTTGATGGGTGTGTCAGAGACAGTGCGATTGGCACAGGACAGAGCAGAGTTTAGGGCTGTTGTACATAGGGTCGCTGTGAGTCGCAAGTGACTCAACGGCACATAACAACAACACAACAACAGAGGTTTAAGAAGCCAAAGGTGGGTGACTTTTAATCTGCTGCCCTTGGACCTGTCTTACATTGTTTTTGTTCAGCTATTCCTCTAGGTCGTATAGCCCTGGTGTACAAGTTGCCATACCACGTTCACTTTTAGTTGCTGTGAGGAACACCGTGACACTGGTGTGTCAAATGTGTTGATGATTGGCTACCCAATGCAGACAGAGAGTGGGGTGGAGCTCCCCGATTAAAACAAGCTTGGAAAGAAGAGTGGCATCCACTTCCATAATAGCTTGCCTCTGGAAACCCTATAAACCTGGAGAGAGGATGAAAGGCACCCAAGTGTTGAGGACTCTCCTTCATAGGGTCGCTATGAGCCGCCTGTGACTCAACGGCACTTAACAACCAACAACAACAGAGGTTTGAGAGGAACATTGGGTGGCTTTGTGGGTAAAGAGTTGTGCTGCCAACCCAGAGGCAGGTGGTTTAAATCTACGGCTTTTCTGAGGGAGAAAGAGGTGCAACCTCCTCCCATATGATTTCTATCCTCTGAAAACCTGCTGAAGGGTCAGCTATGCGTAGACTCTAACTCACTGGCACATAATGACAACAGAGGTTTGATAGTTACAGTCTTACTGAATCGAGTCTATAATCTATTGAAATATAATAAATATTTCATGGATCATATTTTCTTCCACTACCATCTTTGGAGTACTCACTGAGGTAGAGCCTCATGTTGGACATCACCACTGTGGTATATTCTCAATTGTGCTGTACACCAGCTTGCAAATAGGAGGCCTTTTAGCATAGGTAGTTTGAGACAGTCAGGATGTAAAGGCTACTAATTGTCCCCTAATCCTGTCTATAATAAGAAGATTTTTTTGTCAACAAATGCAGCTCTCTTGTTTAAATCTGACAACATACCAAGTGAAGTGCTCAGGTGCAACTTGACCTTGTAAAGATTACAGCACAGAAAACCTTATAGGGTGACTCTACCCTGTGTTAGGGAATTGTTGTGTAGTGTCAAGTTGGGGACAACCAATAGCTGATCCTCCAGTGAGTTTTCAGAGACAATTAATCGCATGGGAAGAGTCTGCCCATCCATCTCCCAAGAGAAGCTTCTGGATTTGAACCCTGTGCTTTTGGGACTGAAGCGCAGCTTCTTATCACTAGGCCAGTTACCAACAGCATTATCATCTCTTTATTTGTCAAAGTAATGCTACTAGTAGGACCTCTCGTGGCCTAAGTGGCAAGAAGCTGTGCAGCAATCCTGAAGGCACACAGTTCAAGACCATTAGCTGCTCTGCAGGAGAAGGATGGGCAATCTCCTCCCGTGCAATTAATGGCCTCGGAAAACCTGCTGAAAGGTCAGCTATGGGTCAGTTCTGATTCTACAGTACGCAACCACCACCACAATCCTACTGGTAGGTCCAATGATCTCTCTCTTAAAGACAGGAAAGAGAAGGAAAGAAACTGTTCAAATATCTTTGATTCCCAAAGGTTACCTCATTACTCATTAAAAATGCTCCCAGAATTTTTAGTTTTCAGGAAGCCTCTAATGCCCTTCCAAAGATTTTGTCACTCCCTCATCAGCCCTACTGTGCCTGGTTCTTATTTTATTTTATTTTTTATTTTGCCTCTCTTGTGCTATATTGTAATACATAGATAATTAACAAGACTGTATCCCATACTGGAATATGCTTTTTGAAGGCAAAGCCTGGCTTTGTTTCATCTTTGTTACTCACCCTGCAGAGTGTCAGAACACAACATATATGCACAAGGGTCTAGTCAGTCTCCTTTATGACTTCGGAGCCACATTAGTCCTTCATCCAGATTTGCCCCATGGCCCTGGGCCATGAGCTTGATGTACCTCAGCTTTCCTCCCAAACTCACATAGCACTTGCAAAGCCCATGCCTAGGATTCACTGCTGTTACTTGCCAGTTGAGTTGTTAAGAATTAAAGGAAGAGATTTCCCACTGAAAGGGAACAAGTGTGGACACCTCAGATTCCTTAGAGCAAAGTCAGTATAATTATGGCCAGGAGGACCCAAGATAACGGCCAAGCACCCTGTCCTGATGTGCTTTGCAAAATATTCTTACATTTATATGCTGTTTTTATTTTTCTTGTTTCTTCTGTCATTGTTCTCAGCCTCACAGGCAAGCCAGCAGTGTAAACAGAAGAAGCAGCACAGACTTTAGTCATATCAAGACAAGGATTGCAATCTCGCTATGTCCCTCACCAGCCACATAATTTTTAGAATTCCTTTTCCACATGGTTATGCTGCTAACTGAATGAACTTCTAAATGAAGAAAGTACCAAGGGAAAGCTTGTATGCTCCATCCCTTCAGTGCTGGGGGGTGAAAATGGGAGTTAAAAAAAATTCCTTCCTTTTAGCAGTGGAGAAAGCTCTGGTGGTGTGGTCTGGAGGGAGCTGCACTGCTTAATCCAAACGTTACGCCTTTCTGGTGGTTTGAACCCACCAGAGGCTCCAAGGAAGAAAGAGAGGCAATCTTCCCCTGTGCCATTTACAGCCCTGGGAACCCGCTGGAGGGATAGCTATGAGTCTGTTTTGACGCAACAGCAATGAGTTTGATGTGCTTTTCTCTTTTTTGAAATAGTAGTATGAAGAGTAAGTGATTGGCCAGCGACAAATGCTTAGCACGGTGCCTAGCACAGAATAACTCAGTGAATGAAGTCACTATGATTATATTACAATTGAAATGGATAGTCCTAGAGCACAAGTGATGACTCCAATGGCTCACAGCATCATTGAGTGGAGAGCCTTTCATCAACAAACAGCAGACTCGTTAGAAGAGTGAACTCTTCAGTGTTCCTGTGGCTCCCAGAAATTAACAGTGTTCGTGCCTACTAGTAAACAGTCCCCACCACTAACCCCCAGCCTCCAAAACAGGCATGGACACCACACCCAGCCCGGTATTAACACCACATGGCAGGAACATAGACTCCTGTCAATCTAGATTTCAGACTAACATTACAGATCTTCTAACAGGTAGAAGCATGGAGGCCAAGCCAAAATTATCAAAACACGCTTCCCTGCGAACCCAGGCCTCCTCATTCTCATGAGCAACATGGCACAGGCATCTAGTCAAATATGAGAATGGTACATGTGACCACTGATTGTTTTTTCTTTTTCTGAGTCCACACCTGTCCAGACCTAAAGTGACACAGAGATTTGAGAATCACTTAGAAACATTTGAAGCACTGGTAACAGATAACCTGAGAGGGGAAAATGGCTTTGTTTGGTGATGAGGAGGGCGGGGGGTGGGGGGGAAGTGCTGGTTACAATGCCTAAAGGAGCCTCCCCACCCACTTGCTGAGGCACCAGCAGAGGAAGCTGCCCATTCTGGAAACGGTAACATATTGGGACGGATGGCAAAAGCCCTAGTAGCCTACAGAAATAGGAGTGTTTTGACACTAGGATCACAATCTTTCAAATGAAAGTTATAAGCACAAAAAACCCCTTAAGAAATAGACTACTTGCAAGCTTTCTACACTGACACAAAGCTTCCAGAGGCAACAGACTCAACTGTATTCCTGAGGCAAAGGAAAACCACAGCTCTCTTCTCCCTTCCCCACATCTACCATGTTGAAGTCCATTGCATGAGCTCAAAGGACTCAGAATATTAAAAGTTTATTACGTACCACATCATTTGGGAGACTCTGGAGGTCATCAAAGGGAGTTTCCAGGGTGTTGGTGTCCACGTTCAGGATCACAACATCATCCAGAGCCATGTTTCTGACTTTCTGCAAGTGGGGTGGGGGGGGGTGGGAAATCCAGAAAAGTAAGTCACTGATGCACAAATACTTTCCCTGGTCTTCTCCAAAAGAATAAGAACAGAGAAGAAAAGTGACAGACATTTGACAAAGCCTTAGCTGTGGTGGGTTCAGTACCAAGTACTCCACATTTGTTAGCTCATCAGTCTCTTACCAAAATTCCGTGAGCTTGTATGATCATCCCCCAAGTGTCCAGGGAGAAACCAAGCTCAGAGTGAATAAGTAACATGTCCAGACCACAAAGCTATGAAGTCAAGAGCTATCTTCATATCCCAATTCTATTAATCTGTCACCTCTCTATTTTCCTTTTGAAATTCTACAAACCCCAAATAATAACCGAAAAAACTTCAGAGGCCAAAGTCTAAAGATCTAACACCCTGGTCCCAGGAACTCTGATCTCCAGCTATGTTCTCATGACTGTAACATTCAATCTAAGCCCCTCTCAGATACTAAAGGCAATCTGTCTATTTCTCTTTCCATATCTTGCCATTTTTTAGTATGGCCTGTGGTCTACAGTTGAGTGTTAACATTTTATTTAAACATTAAATAGGCAGGTCAGGCTTTTAATTTGGTCCTCTCTTCCCAAGAAATCCAGCTAATAAGGCTCAAAGTGTCTGTTCACTAGCTCTTAGTCTATTGGCACAATAACAGAAGGGATAGAGAGACTTACATATGGTAGGAAGGTGCTTGTTCATGGTTGGGAGCTGTGTGTTGGGGGTAAGTAGAGATTAAATGATATGGAAAAATAGAGTCCTCATCTGGCTACCCATTGTCTGTGGAACTACAAGACTGTGGCCTTGCTAAGTTGTTTATTTTTAATCTTATGATTTACCCACTGCTAGAACTCATCTCTTCCCTTCTTCTGCCAACTTACCAACTCCAACTTCATTCAGTCCTTATACCTCCTCATACGAAAAAGCTCATTCTTTTTGAGTTTTTAACTTCAGAATTTTAGCCTATATTTTATTATTTAAGAAGACAGACTGTAACATGCTTCTCAAACTGAGACACCCATGAATGTGAAAAAACTGTTTCATACCACAGTTAAATACATTAAATGACCCAAAGGGCCACACTGGAGATAAGGGGTCAGATTCATTCTTAGCTATCCTTGGAGCCAGTGCAGGTGTTGTGCAGGTGTGCATGGCCCAAGATGCCCAGCCTGACAAACTGGGGCTGGAATCTGCTGACCTGCGTGGCTACCGAGTGATATCCATAAGGAGTGCTTCCTTTCCTAATTCACCCTGAGCACCATGTAGGTGCAGGACAGAGCTGGCCATCCTGATGGGTACTGAAGCCTAAGTGGGCTGAAACGGGAGAACAACTACAATGGACTGGCAGCCTATTAGTGCTTTCTCTGTGCCTTAGCTATCTCATTTAATTCCTGTCATAACACTGCAAAAGTGTACCTTACTGCTCTCATTTTGTTACTGGAGAATAGTAAAGGTCAGAGAGGTGAAGGAGGTTGCTGAGGTAACAAGAACTGGCCTCCTCTGCAGTCCCGGCTTTTCGCACTGCACTATTCACCTTCTCATCATTGGGAAACCTCAGTGAGACTGCCTTCCTTCACAGCCCGCATCACTCTGTGCCTCGCCATCCCTTTTACATGCCTGCCTGGAGGCACTGGGCTGTAGACTCCATCAGGGCTTCTCTGTTTAGCCAGTCATAGCACAAGGACCAGCCCTTGGCAGAATATTTGGCATTTGCTAATAGCTTACTAATGTAGGTTAGCATTTGCTCTCTTTCAAATTCAAGGCTCTAGAATAGAATGACTTGAACAAGACATTTTGTGACCTCTCCCCACGGACAACAGAGCCATGCTGCTGAGAAGGCTCTTAGGGCTGAAAAATATGCCCCAGGTAAGGGAATCCTGGAGCCTTTCCATTTAGCATGGACAGAAGTCTCTAAATTCTTCTAGTAATTTTTCCAAGCCATTCACAGCCTATCAGTCAATTTGTAAACATTTTCTAAGTACTTATACGGTCCAGGAGCCTAACAGGAGAGATAAGACTACCTTCTTCTGAGCTTATTCTGCCATCCAAATTCTAATACTCACATTAACTGACTCAATATTTAAAAAAATTAATATAAATTTAAACTTCTCATA
>NW_006399866.1:10466555-10469860 GCF_000299155.1 Elephantulus edwardii | reverse complement strand
TCATTCATGGCTGCACTTCTCTTCCCACCCAGCTCCCCCCTGCCCCCCCCAAGTTCGCTCCTCTCTTTGAAAAGTAAAACACTCCCTGCCTGGTACACAATTCCCCCACACCCCTCCCACCACCCCAAGAACATTCCACTATGCAACCTTGATTGTGGACTCTTGTGATAACCATAATACCCTATCATACATTGCTTTTAAATTATTCTCTCCCTCATCTGTTTCAGTGAAGTATACACAATTTATCCAGTTATTTTTTGTGTGTGTACCGTCAAATCAGATCTGACTGGTACAGGAGGAGATAGCTCCTCCTTCTCCAGCAGAGCATCTGGTGGATTCGAACCACATACCTCTGGGATTGCA
This sequence comes from Elephantulus edwardii, assembly GCF_000299155.1. Taxonomy (NCBI): domain Eukaryota; kingdom Metazoa; phylum Chordata; class Mammalia; order Macroscelidea; family Macroscelididae; genus Elephantulus; species Elephantulus edwardii. Next base: position 10,469,497 of record NW_006399866.1, on the reverse strand, counting down.
GTGTAGCTTCTTGCCTCTAGGCCTCCAGAGCTCCCCTGACTCACTAATTTTTAAGGAAAAAGCTAACAGCAAACAGGCAGAGAAGAACAAACAAAACTGTCTTGGAGAAAGTGCAGCCAGAATGCTCTCTATAATGGAGGAGGGTGAGACTTTTGTCTCATGTACATGTACTTTAAACATCATATCAAGAGGGAACAAGTCCCCAGAGAAAGATAGAGGGTCAGCAAATACAGAGAAAGCTTTCAACAAGATGGGCTGATAGAGTGGCTGTAATTATGAGTTTAAACACAGCAACAATTTGATGATGCTGTATATACAATATCACTATGAGTCAGAATTCCACATTCCCATTGTTAATGTATGCTGGCAGCTAAGTGAAAGTTGTAAAAAATGAAACAGGACATATGAAGATTGACACTTTAGGCATTAGTGAGCTGAGATGAAATGGTATGGGCCACTTTGAATCAGAAAATCATATGATTGTGCTGGGAATGAGAAACTGAGGAAGAATGGTATTACATTCATAGTGAAAAAGACAATTTCAAGATCTACCTTAAAGTACAATATTGTGTGTGATAGGATATTATCTTTATACAAACAACTATTATTTAAATACATGCACCAATAAAGACAAAAAAGGGGAGATTGAGGATTTCTACCAACTTCTGCAGTCTGAAATTGACCAAATATGTAATCAAGATACATTAATCATTATGGGTGATTGGAATGCAAAAGTTGGAAACAATATGGAAGAAATGATAGTCAGAGAGCACAGTCTTGGTGTAAAAAAAAAAAAAAAGAGGACTGGACAGAGAATGATGGAATTCTGTAAAGCCAAGGCTTTATTCATCACCATTTTTAAAAACACAAAAGGTGACTTTCTATATAGACCTCACTGGATGGACTGCACAGGAATCAGACTGACTATATCTGTGGAAGGAATCGTTGGAGCTCAATACCTGAAGTTATAATTAGGCCAGGTGCTGACTGTACTACAGACCATCAATTACTCATGTGCAAGTTCAAAATGAAGCTGAAGAAAATAAAAACAATCCCCTAAGAATTACAATGAAGTTGAGTCTACTCTACTTGATTTAAAAATCACTCCAGAATAAAAATGAGGCACTGAACACTAATGATCAAAGACCAGATGAGTTATGTATGTGATGACATCAAAGATAACATCCATAAAGATAGAGGAGGTAGAAAAGACCCAAAAAGATGACAGAAGAGACTGAAAATTGTACTAGAGTATTGAGAAGCCAAAAAAGGGGAAGAAACACAGAAGTAAAATAGCTGAACAGAAGATTTAAAAAGGCAGCTCAAGAGGACGAAGCAAAGTATTATAAAGGAAAGTGGAAAGAACTGGAGCTAGACAATAAAAAAGGAAGAACTCAGGCATTTCTCAAGTTGAAAGAACTTAAAAGTAAATTCAAGCTTTAAGTTGTAATATTGAGAAATGCTATGGGCAAAATCTTGAACAATCTAGGAAGCATCAAAAGGAGATGGAAGGACAAATACTGTATAAAACTATTATTGTAGAATGAGTATGAGGATCCAAGGAGGAGGGATGGTAGAAGTAGAGAGGTAAAGATGCGAGGGGCTGGGATGGAGGGGTGGTTAATCATAGGGTCACACAATGTGGTGGGAGTGTATGAAGGAAATGGGAAAGATCTGGTGTAAAAAAGTATATTCAAACTTTGTAAATAAACCAGTATAAAATAAAATAAAAATAAAATGGAAGTCATACACAGAATTACTCTATCAAAAAGAATTGGCTGACAAGGAAAAATTTTAGGAAATACTATATGAAAAAGAGGCAATGGTAATGAATGAAGACACTGAAGCTGCACTGAAGGAACTGGCAAAAAATAAAGCTCCACAAATCCACAGACTACAAATGAACATCTTTTGATGCTTCCTTTCAACTAATAGAGGAGCCCTGGACATGCTCAACAGTCTATGTAAGGAAATTTAGAGGACAGTTACTTGGCTGTCTTGACTCACTTGAAGGGATCCGTATGTGGTCCCATTCCCAAGAAAAGTGATCAAACAGAATGTGGAAATTATTGAACAATAATTTAACATGCAAGCAAAACATTGCTGTAGACCAACCCAAAATGGCCAAAAGAGTACACTGACAGAGAGCTGCCAGCAGTTCAAGCTGGGTTTAGAAGAGGTTGTGGCTCTAGGATTATCACTGCTATGAGCAAAAATCTGTGGTGATGAAGGAGGAAGTTCAAGTTGCTCTGAAAGAATTGGCAAAAAAAAGGCTCCAGGAGTTGACAGCATATCAATTGACATGTTTCAACAAACAGACGCTGCCCTGGATGTGCTCACTAAATTGTGCCAAGAAATCTGGAGAACAGCCAGCTGGCCAACTGACTGGAAAAGATCAATATTTGTTCCCATTCCAAAGAAAGGTGATCCAACAGAGTGAGGAAATTATTGAACAGTATCATTAATATAATATGCAAGCAAGAACCTGCTTAAAATTATCCAAAAACAATTGGAGCAATATGTTGAGAACTGCCAGATGTGCAGGCTGGATTTAGAAGGGGTCGTGGTACTAGGGATATATAGCTAATGCCAAATGGATCTTGGCAGAAAGCAGAGAGTACCAGAGGAATGTCTATCTGTACTTTACTCACTATGCAAAGGCTTTTGGCTGTGTGGATCACAACAAGCTATTATGGCTGACTCTAAGAAGAATGAGAATCTCAGAACATTTGATTGCGCTAATGCAAAACCTATACTTGGACCAAGAGGCAGTGGTCAGAGCAGAGCAAGGAGACACTGTTGTTATTGTTGTTATGTGCCGTCGAGTTGTCTGCGCCTCATAGCGACCCTATGTACAACAGCCCTAAACCGTGCTCTATCCTGTGCCAATCTCACTGCCCCTGACACACCCATCCCGATTACCCCAGTCACTGAATCAATCC
>NW_006399866.1:10409101-10463590 GCF_000299155.1 Elephantulus edwardii | reverse complement strand
ATTTGGGTGGTGGGAGTGAGTGTGTTGGAGATGGTGAGGTTGGCACAGGATAGAGCACCATTTAGGGCTCTTGTATATAGGGTCACTATGGGTTGCAAACAACTTGACAGCACATAACAACAACAATGTCAGATGGATCCTGGCTGTAAGCAGAAAATACCAGAAGAATGTAAATTTGTGTTTTATTCACTAGGCAAAGGCATTTTGACTGTGTGGATCATAACAATCTATGGCTGACATAGAGAAGAATGGGCATTTCAGAACATTTACTTGTGCTTACAAAAAAACCTATACCTAGAACAAGAGGCTGGTGTCCAAACAGAGTGAGGAAACACTGCATAGTTTAAAATCAGAAAAGTTGTGTGTCAGTTTGTATCCTTTCTCCATATCTATTTAATCTGTATGCTGAGCAAATAATTCAAGAAGCTAGATTCTATGAAGAAGAATGTGGGATCAGGATTGGAGGAAAACCCATCAATAACATGTATTATGCAAATAATGCACCTTGCTTGCTGAGAGTGAGGAGGACTTGAAATGTTTGCTGCAGAAGATAAAGACTATATAGCCTTCAATGAAGATTGAATCTCAACATCAAGAAGACAAAAATCTTCACTACTGGATCAATAAGCAACATCATGATAGGTGGAAAAAAGATTGATGTTGTCAAGGATTTAATTTTACTTGGATCCACAATCAACACCCTTGGTAGCAGAAGTCAGGAGATCAGTAGACATACTGCACTGGGCAATTCTGCTGTCTAGGACCTCTCCAAATTACTGAAGAGTAATGATAGTTTGAAAAGTAAGGTGCACCTAATTCAGGCCATGATCTTTTCAATCACTTGCTATACATCTGAAATCTGGACAGTGAATAAAGATTTAAGAAGAAGAATTAACATAGTTAAGCTGTGGTGCTGGAGAAGAATCCTGAATATCTTCTGAACTGTATGTAAATAGACAAACATATATGTCTTAGAGAAAGTGAAGCCAGACTGTTCTTGGAGGCATGGATGACAAAGCTTCTTATCATACACTTTGGGTATGTTGCTAGAAGAGGCTATTCCTTAGAGAGGGATTTCATGCTTGCAAAGGTGGAGGATCTGCAAAAAAAAGAAAAAGAAAAAAGGAAGATCCTCAACGAGATGGACTGACATAGTTAGCGACTGGATCAATGGGCTCAAGTGTGTCAGAGATAATGAAGATGGTACAGGATAGGGCAGGGTTCATATCTGTTGTTTATATTGTCGTTATGAGTTACACCTGACTCAATGGCACCTAATAATAACAAGTCAGAAAGGGAGCTTTATTGGTCTAGTGCATAGGAGCTCTAGTAGCTGTGCTGTTAACTTGAAGGCATGCTGTTGGAATCCACCAGCTGCTCCATCAGGGAAAGATGGGCAATCTCCTTCCATGCAATTTATGGCCTCCAAAAACCCACAGAAGGGTCAGTTATGGGATGCTTTCAACTTGTAGGCACACACAACAACATGAGTCTAGAAAGGACTAGACAATATCTAAAGCCACTGCCACCACCACCACGACCAGTGCTTTATAATATTCTGCATTACAAAGCACACCATTTTACAGATGAGTTGGTTAAGACTTGAAAAATGTAAGAGAACTGTCTAGGGCTCCAAAAGGTTAGATAACAGTATGTTAGCAGAATGTCCCAAAAGTCACCTCAACAGTATTTTGTATTTAGGTTTCAGAGCACATTTAGTACTTTCAGATAGATTCTTTCATTTCATCAATGTAGTCGGAGGTGAAGTATCCCATCCCCACTTAGGAGAAAATGAAGCTCAGAGACATGAAGGAGATTGACCAAGGTGATGTGCCCATTGGCCTTTTCTTCTGTAAATGAAAATTATAATTGTGATCGCCTTGACCTCATTCCCTCTGGGGCTGCTCCATAGAGGAAAGGTATATATAAGAATTATTATTTCTATATTATTATTACTTTTATAATACACACATACATATAATTATAGTCAGCTGGAAAAGTGGTAGTGGCAATGGCCTAATGACAAAAATCTTTGTGGCTGCTTCTTTGGTAACTGCTGGGCTCACACTTCAAAGTCTGGGGAACAGGCACAGTAGAGAAGGAACAATAAGTAACTCAACAACTTGGCCACAGATTGTAGGCCTGGAGACTGAGCTGAGGGTCACAGCACACAGATCATCTGTTTGGCCTCAGCTGACCCTCCAAAGCACTCCTTACAGAAGGGAGTTGAAGGCAATGGCCGATGGAGAGGAGCCTCAGAGCCTGAACAGCTCAGGGAAAGGGATGCTGATTCTGAACTAGCATCAACCTTTATTTCTGTTCCCAGTGGGGTTCCCACAGCACAGACCAGAACTTGTGGGCTCTCTGCAGCCGGACTGGAATAGGCTTTTGATTTCTTCCTACTTCTGGCTGAAGGGCTTGCTGGTTAAGCTGTGTGGAGTGTTTATTTTTCGAACATTGGCAGCAAGCTGAAGAATATGAAAAAAGTTGGCTCTTTCTCCCGACTAAGCAGGCCAGGGTCCCCTTAGTAACCAAAATGCCCAAGCACCAGGCTCCAGGCAAGAGCTGGGCCGGCACAGTTTCCTCTTATAGGACAATGCTGCTCTCCTGGTGGAAAGGCCTCTTCTAAAAGGGTTGGCATCGACTCAAGGGCCTTCCTGAAGCTCAGTGTTCCCAAGGAAAGAATCAGAGGCCAGCTTGGCTGGATGGTACCTCATCCCTGAGAGGCTCAAGGAAACAGGGGGATGAGGAAAGGCCAAGAAAATGCAAACTGGGAATGGGGAAGGGGGTGAGAAGCAATGGTGGAGATGGAACTTGGCCCAATACTGGGAGCTACTCCATTCAATCCTAACAACACTCTGAGGAAGATAATGTCATCTCCAGGAAAGGCTGAGAAGACAGACACTCAGGAGGGGAATAAAAAAGCCCAATGTCACAGTTACTAAGGGGCGAAGCCGACTTTTGAACCCACTTCTGACTCAAACTTAATGCTTTCTGAATATCCAGCAGCAGCTGTCACCAAGTTGACTCTATCCCACCCATGGTGGCCTCATACATGACGCAGTGGATCTGTGCTCCAGAAGGCTTGTGCTGAGGCTTCACAGAAGCAGGCCTCCAGGTCTTTCTTCTGTGGCACCTCTGAGAACTTAAATCTGCAACCTTCTGATTAGCAGCTGAGTATGTTAAACACCTGCACCCATCTGGATCTCCTTTCTGAAGAGAATTCAATTACCCAGAGGACTCTGAGATGAGCTGCCTATGTACACAGCATGCAGCTGTATACTCTCAGGGCCTGCATTTCTTTTTTCAAAGTAACAATTTTCTCTTGTATCACAAAAATGAAATATGCACATTGTAAACAAAGAGAAAGATCGAACACTTCAAGAAGAAAATTACAGCCCCCTTAATCTGTCCTTTGGAGATAACATTTTGGTTGGTGTTTTTCCTTCCACATACCTCTAAATACTTTTTAGAAAACAATTGAAATAATTCTTAATTTTCCTTTCTGATTCTCTTATTTATTACAAAACAGTCAGTGCTTTACTTCATCAAATCTTATAGATAATGATAATGATAATACTAATAATATAGTGTTAAGGGAAAACCCCCACACATTAACCAAGCTCCTTTTAGTTGGCTGTTATTTCCAGTTCCGTTAAAAATACCTAAATAAATAATATTTGATACCCTAGTTTAGTGTGGTCCTTAAATCATCTCAGATTGGTCGCTTCCTAACTAGAGCAAAGGGAAGTGAGGACAATCAAAGACACAAGGAAGAAATTAGCCTAGAGCTTTGAGCCTGAGCCTGGAAGAAGGACTGGTGTCTGGCCACAAGTACTAATGGTTGAGAGCAACAGAAGATCCTGATTAGAATGGGAGAACAGTGAAGAACACCACAATGCAAACTCATAAAATAAGATCAGACTTCATGGACTGACAGACTAGAGTAACCTCCATGACTATTGTCCTAAAACCTGGAATGGAAAACTCTTCGTAGAGGTCCCTTTTTAGCAAAATAACAGACTGGTTTAGAAAATAAAACAATAATATCCGTGAAAAATACACTCCTTTAAACACTCAACTATATGAGACAATACACCCTTGCTTGTTCAAACTGAGGTGGACCTGAAGTGCTTGCTACTTTAGGACTTACTTCAGGACTGCAGTCTTCAATACGAATGGAAACTCAACATCAAAAAGACAAAGATTTTCATCACTGGGTCAACTGGCAGCACCATGATGGATGGAGGAGAGATTGAGATTGTTAACAATTTCAGCTTGCTCAGGTCCACAATCAACACTTTTGGCACCAGCAGACAAGAAATCAAAAGATGCCCTGCAACAATGGCAAAGTTCAACAAGGCAGCAAACAACAAATGCTGGCAAGGCTGTGGGGGCTCTTATTCACTGCTCGTGAGAATGTAAAATGGTACAACCACTACGGAAGGTGGTATGGTACTTTCTCAACAAGTTGAAAATAGAAATACCATTTGACCTACAAATTTCACTAGTGGGAATATACCCTAAAGAAATCAGAGCCACAACTCCACAGATGTATGCACACCCATGTTTATTGCTGCATTACTCACAACAGCAAAGAGACAGAAGCAATCTAAGTTACCTATCAACAAACAAATGGATAGAAAAACTACGGTACATCCACACAGCAATATTACACAACATTGAAAACCAATGAAATAATAAAACATCACACAACATGGGGGAGTGTTGCGGATATCACGCTAAGTGAAATATTTCAGTCACAAAAGTACAAACATTGCAGAACACCACTGTTATAAAATAGGACAGACATGGGGGTTAGAGGTTGGGAAGGGAATAGGGAGAGAGTAGATAGATAATGAATACTGCTTCATAAGAGATGAGAGGAATAACTGTTTAAAAGGAATATAAGATTATGAAATTTATGTAAGAGAACAATCTGAAACAAGACAAGGAGGGAGAGAAAGTGTGCAACAATGAATAAAAAAAACCAAAAGATGAATTGCTTTGGGGCAAGCTGCTGTCAGGGACCTCTCTAGAGTGCTGAAAAGCAATGATGTCAGTCTGGAGACTGAGATGCACCTGATCTAGGCCATGGTCTTCACAACTGCTTGCTGTGCATCAGAGAGCTGGGCAATGACCAAAGATGACAGAAGAAGAATTGGTGCATTTGAGTAGTGCTGCTTAGAGAAGAATACTGAACATTCTGTGGACTGTCAAGAGAATAAAAAAGTTTATCCTGAAGGGGGTGAAATCAGGCTGCTCCTTTAGGCAAGGATTTTGAAGCTCTGTCTCACATACTTTGGTCATGTGGCCAGGAGTGACCAGTCCCTGGAGGACATCATGCTTGGGCTTCGAAGGGTGGAGGCACAATGCAGAAAAGTATGATCCTGGAAGAGACGGACTGACATAGTAAACCGGGGTAATGGGACTAGGTGTGTCAGAGACTGTGAGACTGGCTCAGGAGAGAGTAAAGTTCAGAGCTATTATATATAGGGTCGCTATGAGTCACAGGTAACTCAATGACACATAACAACAACAACAAATGAAACAAAACAATCAACATTCACACAAAAGTAAAGATGAGAAGGCAAGGAAGGGGAGAGGAACTGGGTAGATGGAAATGGGCAGGCAAAGGTGGAAATGAGAAAGTGCTGACACGTGCCAGGGGTTGCAGCCAGTGTCAAAAAGCAATTTGTGCATGAACTGATGAATGGGAATCTAGTTTGCTATGTAAACTTTTATCTGAAAAACAATAAAATATTTTATTAAAAAATTACATATAATAATTGACATGAAATTTGGAGGCATAAAGTTTTGTACTTTAGGATGGATTCCTAGAAGTGGAATTTAGTTTCCACTTCTTAAAAAAAAGTATCCCTCTCAAATTCGACTTTGAGAGAGATATCTTTACTTCCAATTATTTCAAAGTCATTTTATCCACAGCTTGTGTTTCCTACTCGAAGTGAAGAAAAATCAGCAAAGACACGAGCAGATGTCAAAATAGTCCTCCAAAAACCCTACCCAATTAAAACACTTACTAGTACCGCAGCACACCGAGACAGCTCTCCGGTAGCTTGTCCCACCAACACATTCACTCTCTTTTTAGTTACAACATATGCCAAAGCTCCTGCCAGCTGCAAACCCTCCCCCCCACCAGACTCTATAGGCTTTTTCTCAGAATGAAGGGGGGGGGAACAATCCTGACATGCACACCGGCTTTCCAAATGGCATTTTTTGCACAGAGAAACACACAAAAATGGCATCTTCCTATAAACACTGTTAATCAAAAAGGCCTCTCCTTTAAACCTCACCCCTGTTGTTTAGGCTGGAATTACAGTATCAGAAATGGTCAAGAGCTCCTGAGACAATCTTATTGTTAGGTGCTGTCAAGTCCGAGTGCCTCTAGGTGTAAGAGGAAAACTCTTCCTGGGCATGCACTACCCTCACAATTGTGACCATCATCCTCCAGGGACTGGTCCCCCAACGACAGACATCCAAATGTAAAGATGATGTTCTGCCATTCTTGCTTCTGGGGAACAGCCTGGCTGTGCTTCCTCCAACATTTGTTTGTTCTTCTAGCAATCCATTTGTTCTTTGTTAACGTCAGCATCATTCAAATGGCCAAAGGATACAGGCTCTAACAAAAAAACTCACCTCTAACTTGCCTCTTGTCAAGACTGCCTTAGGTAATCTACTAAACTGCACAAATATGCCATTTTCCCATCTGTAAAATGGAGATCATAAAGGGACCTACCACATATACTGGCTCCAAGGAGTTAATGTATTAAAAAGATTTAGCCTGGGTCTTAGAATATTCATAGAGGACCGTCACCAAAGCCTGGCTCTTTTGCTGGTCCATCTACTCTTCTTCAATGACCTTAAAATGGGGCAGAACCGGGCTAGCCTCACAAAAGTGCTGAGGCAGCAGGTTTTTATTTCCCATGATTCCCTGTGGTTTACCCTGCTGACCAGAAAAGCATGTCCATCTATAGTTAACTTACACAGCTATCACAGTCCTTCCTCTGTGAGTCTCTGGAGGCCAGGCACTAGATCTCTATTCTCTCAGCTCTTAACCCAGGATGGGCCCACAGCAAGCATCCCTGAGTAAATGAATGAATGAGAGGCAGAAGAGCCTAGAGGGGGTATGTGTGTATGTGTGGATCTAGAGGTCAGCTGGTCTGAGTTCTAATCCATCCCCACCACTCAAAGGCCATGTAAATCAGAGAAAGTCAGTCTTTGTTTCTCAGTTTACTTCTCTGTAAAGTAAGGGTGATATTGACTCATGTGGTTTCTTAAAATGATTAAACGTATTAATACTTTTCCTGTTTCTCTCTCATTGTCCTGGAGTCATAACTGACTCATGGCTAACCACCTGCCGGCAGGTTTTCAGAGGCTGTAAGTTGCACTGGAGGAAAATGTCCATATTTCTTCTATGAAGCAGTTTGTAGATCGGAACCATCTGCTTTTGGGTTGATAGCCTAACTCCTGATCCACTTGGCCACCTGAACTATCCTTTATGCCCTTTAATATATGGCACATGGGCAAAAGTGCTTTTTAAATAACTTCTTAGAATGACATATAATCTATATCTTAGTTGTGGTAGGGATAGCCATTTCATGAGTGTATAAAAGGAAAAATTCAAGAATCATATATTCTAAATTAGTAGTTTATTATACAGTAATTACCTCAGTGAAGTTGATAAACAAACTAATAGTATGTCCAGGAAAACAGACTAAAATTACAACAGACCATAAGAGATAGCAATGAGCAAATGAATGGCAGATGACAAGGCAATCGTCCTCCAGATTGTCATCCAAAGAATATTCTGATTTGTGGTTGTGTTTGGTTCCTTATTCTCCTCTTCCTGTTCTGTCTAGCCAAGGATTACTACTTTTTTTATATAATTTCCATTTTCAGCCCATGCAATCTTAGGACAAACATGAAAATGCAGTGCCTCCTAAAATTCAGATACCCTTCCCTATGCAAAGTTGGAAGGCCAGCTGACATTCTTCTTTGGGTGTTACCCCTCTAGCCAAAAAAGTTTTGTTGTGCTTTCACTTTCTAAAGGTGGTAGGATGAAAGCAAGAAAGTACTCTCTAAAACCGAAAGAAATACCAGCTTCTTTTATTCCAATCACACCAATCCCCTCTCAGTTGCAGGTGACTCTCTTTGCCTGTCTGTGGAGACTGAGCTGCATGTATCAAAGGGAAGGACTTAAAATCAGAGTACAGAAAAAAAGGCAAGAGTTACTGTGGGCGACATAACCTGAGGGCTCCCAAGTGCAGTGAGAAGCATGCAGTGGTCTCCTGGCTGCAAAAATTAAGACTTTGATGAATCTTTGGGCTTGAAGCAGTGGAGCCCAACCCGGGCTCTGCACTCACAGACAGTGCAGCTGAATGCCTGGCATCCTGACTAGAAGGAAGTCGTGGGGTTTGCACGTAGTAAGTGAGCCAGCACTGGATGGATCTCTTCTGTTATCCTTACAAAGGGAATATCTTCAAGACAGAGCTGTGTCCTTTTAGTCCTGCACCATGAGGCCCAGCACAGTGCCTGACATTAACTGGAAAATGGATAAAATCTACTAAACTGGGAGGTAGTCCTTGAAGCAGATGTCAACTTAAGTCCAAATGGGCAAATCGCAGTTTGTTCAAAAAACTAACGATAATGATGAAAATTATATCATGTAAAATTCTGATGGTTACATTAGTGTAGATTAATTCACAGTTGACACAGAAACTGCTTTAAGATGGTAGACCATGGTAGACTATGGACTCTGAACAAGACAGATTCAAGTCTTCTATGTGCTGCTACTCTAACCTTCAGCAAACTATTTTCTTCTGAGCCCACCTTCTCATCTAAAAACAGGATAATACTACCTATGGTGCAGCTTGCTGTGAGGATTATGAGAGATAAGGGAGCTCTGGTGTCCTACTGGCAAGAAGCTGAACTGCAATCCTGAAGGTGCGCAGTTTGAATACACAAGATGCTCAGAGGGAGAAGGATGGGCAATCTCCTCCCGTGTGACAAAGTGCCTCTGAAAACCTGCCGCAGAGTCAGCTATGGGTTGGATCCGACTTGACAGTACACGGCAATAATAACAACATGCTTACAATCTGAAATATGTCAATAAAATGGATTAAAGTTCTAAGAGTTTAAGAATTAAAAAAATGGTATTTGAACTAAAGGTAGAACTCCATTAATACGATTTTGTGGTTCTAAAATTTCTGTCTTTTTTTTTTTTATCCCTGGCTATGGCTCAGGGATAAGAACACACTCTTCAGAGCCAGGCTGCCTGAATTTGAAGCCCAACTCTGCCATTTTATTGTCCTATCTTGGGGAATAGTTGACCTTCTCATGTATCAGTTTCTTCATCAGCACAATGAGGTCAGAGAGAGACAAACAGGGAGAGCTTCTGGGGCGGGTAATAGTCTAGATTTTTATCTAGGTGATGGCTGCAATTGTGTTCACTCTTCTCAAAAATGCATTTGGTCATGGGCTCAGGAAGGCTGCACTTTCCCTCCAGCTCTCGTATTATGTCCATATGTCCAAAAAATTCCAAATAACACTGACTTCATAGGGTGTCACGAGCATTAAATTAGCTAATATGTATAGTAATTAGGTGTGAGTAACTGCTACTCTGAAGAAGCAAAGTAAATGCAGTAACAACTATATAAATAAAAATGACATTCATTCACTCTCAAAAGTGTCTCACTATGGTAAAAGGCAAGTTTGCAGAGGTGGGCATCTCTAGGACACACCTGCCCTCTATCGAATGAAGGGCAGAGTAGTAGCATTATTCGGCATCTTCAAGATACACCTATGACTAAAATCAGCTTGGCCTGGGGAGCAGAAGGACTGTGCAGAAGGAACATGAGTCAGATGGACTGCATTTGGATTATCTTTTTCAATTCTGAGCCACAACGTTCAGGAAGGTTGAACCTTCATTTCTTCATCTATAAAATGGGGTTGAACCTTAATTTGAAGCTAGTTGAACCTCAATTTCTTCATCTATACAACGGGGCTGTAATTACCCGATACAGTGATAAAGGATTAATGTGGAAACCCAACAAACAAACAGAAAGATATCAAGCCTACATGAGCATGTTGTTATCAGCCCAAGGTGCTGGGACAGATCACAGGGAGACTCAACAAAGCCAGAATGTGAAGCCTCTTCTGCAGTCAAGTCAGCACTGGAGCACCACCCTTGAGACTAGCAACTGGGGGTGTGAGGGGAGGGGAGGAGTGTCAATGTCTTGTAAAGACACTTGGCTTCATGAAGAAACATCATTCTTGGCCCCAAAGTACTCTGCAATAGTTCAAAGCAAGTCTAACTTCACCCTTCAATATGGATTGAAGTTCAACATCAAGAAAACAAAGATCCTCACCACAGGGCCAATTGGCAGCATCATGATGGATGACTGAAAAGACTGAGATTGCTGACAGGTTCAGTTTGCTTGGCTCTATAATCAACACTCTTGGTACCAGCAGGCAGAAAATTAAAAGACAAATTGCATTTGGAAAGTCTGCTGTCAGAGACTTCTCCAAGGTACTGAGGAGCAATGATGTCAGTCTGGAAACTAAGGTACGCCTGGTCTTTGCAATTACTTGCTATGCATCAGAGAACTGGATAATGACTAGGGATGATAGGAGACTTGATACCTTTGAGCTTTGGTGCTGATGAAGAGTATTGAATACACTATGGACTGGTAGGAGAACAAACAAGTTCTTTCTGGAGAAGGTAAAGCCAGGCTGCTCCTTGGAGGCAAGGATTCTGAAGCTTCGTCTGGCATACTTTGGACATGTTGCAAGGCAGGATCAGTCCTTGGAGAGGGACATCATGCTTGGGAGGGTGGAGGGACAGTGCAAGAGAGGAAAACTCTTGATGAAATGGATTGATTCAGTCACTGGAGTAATGGGGACAGGCATATCAGAGACAATAAGATTGGAAAGGGATAGATAGAACAGGGTTTAAGGCTATTGTACATAGGGTGCTATGAGTCACAGGCAACTCGACAGCACATAACAATAACAACAACAACAAGAGTATAACTTCATTCCTCCAGGAGGTAAGTGCAACTTACATGACCCTTGACATTATCTGTCTCCCCAAGTATGGCTTTCCAGCAGTTTTTCTTCAATCTCAAAAGATAGAGAATGTAAATAAAATGAAACCCCAAAAGTGGTATTGGAACAGTTAATGAAAACTTTACTTTAAATGTGTGTTGTTGGGGTTCTCATTGTTGCCTCTAACTATGCAGTATTACAAGTGCCTTAGTACCAGCTAACTTTATAGTGAGCCTGTGGGAGCCAGGCAAAAAGTTATAACTCTCTGCAACAAAATTAGCAGCTATTAGTTATTGCATTCCTTCCAGGGCCCAGTCCTATTCACGCACTGTTTATGGCAATATTCACAGCTTTCCAGTGGAGAGAGGCAGACACTGAGGGCCAGGGAGGTAAAATAACTTATCCAAAGTCATAAAACCAAAAATGAGTGGAAGTAAAAGTGGAAACAAGTTCTGACCCCAAAACCTTTGTACCGCTTAATGCATCATATTATTTGCTTTGGTGTATTATTCTAATAAATACATTGAGCAATTACAATGTAAGAGACATTAGGTGAGGTGCATAGAAGATGAATCAAGTCATCCAGTAGCTTGATCCCTGACTCAAACTCCATTAGAATTCCCAGAGGGGAGAGGATTTCCTACAGAATGTTACATCCATACAATGTATGAGGAAACTGAGGTTCCAGATATTAATTTGTGCCCATGTTCTTACAAGTAATGTAAGCCTGAGAAAGATTTGAATCTGGGTTTCAGGAGCCCGTGTTCTTTCCACTATAAAGCAGACATAACGTGTGCTCAAATGCATGCGCATATATATATATGAGCACACAACAAAGAACAGCCTGAAGAGCTGGTGGTCTCCTGTAAGGAAAGGGAAAAACAAATGAGAGGAAGTGGAAAGGACAGGAAGAGGAAAGGCAACTATTCAGGTCTTCTACTGAATTCTTTATTCCCTCCTGAAATCTCAGATAAGCCCAAAGGAAAAGAGGGGCATTTTCCTTCCCTTCCTCAGGTTCAAAGGTCACCAAGCTGCCAGGCAGTTGATGAACGTAGTGGCTTTTCTTTGGAGCCAGGAGTCACTGATTTGCTTCTTCCTGCTCTACAAAATTAAAAATCTAAGCCCGACAGTTCAGAGGACCCCTCAAAACACCGCTGGAATTTCCTAGTGTGCTTTAAACAGAAACAGAAGTTTGGCAGGGAGGAAAGCAGTGTAAGCACCTCACAGGTCAGGCCAAATCCACAACTCACAAGGTAATAATCACTGACTATCATTAACAAGTCCAGGAACTTTTTCCAAGTCCACTCAACAAAGGGGCGATTTTTCCATTGTCTCCTTTCTTGAGCATTCTGCTATTGGTCATTCATTCATTCACTTATTCATCACGTTCACTGTTCATCCATTCATTCATTCACTTCCTCATTCATCAGACATGTGTTCTGTTTAACCAGTCATTCACCCACGTATTCATGCCAACATTATACTGGGTTGAAAGGATACAGAAATGCTTGCGACATGATCTTTGAACTCAAGGGGTCCCCAACTTACTTTTGGAAAAGGTATGTATGGGATAATACAAGCAAACCTACTACCATCAAATGGGCTCTAGCTCACAGGGACCGTACTTCGAGTTTCTGAGGCTATAAATCTTTACGAGAGGAGACTGTCCATCTTCCTCTTGCAGAGTAGCTGGGGGACAGAATCATCAACCTGGTTAGCAGCCTGCTATGTTACATACACACAATGCCAGCAGGAATCCTAAGCACATATCAGAGAAAGGTTAAAAACTGTAAATCATTAAATCTAAGAAAGAAGATAGGCTCTATCCTAGCCTCATCCCTGACTTGCGGCCCTTCCCTTCTCAGGGGTCCCACCTCAGACCCATTCATCCACCACCAAACCCAATCCTACCCATATTCCCACCTGTTCTCCAGGTCTGCCCTTTCTCACCTTGGAAAAAGAAAATTATTTTATAAAAGAAGACAGTAACTAATGTTATAGAAACCTTACTCCAGTGGACTATATTCACATACATCACGTTTTCCTGATTCTCTCCCCTCCCAGTGGGCAAGAGCATTCATTTCCCAGGTCAGGCTGGGCCAGAATCAGAAAGCCCCAACATTAGCCTCCTGACTCTTTCACTTACTAGCAGAGTAGGCTCAGGCAAGGCACTTGGCCTCTTTTAGGATCAGTTTCCTTCTCTGTGAGATGGAGCTCCTAATCCTACCTTTAGGATGGCTGGGGAAACAAAGCAAACACAGTCGGGCAGGTGTTTCACTTAGAGCCAATCATAAGGCGAGGCTCAGTGCATGCCAGCTGGCCCCCTTGACTGTTCCAGCTCCCCTGGTAACTACTCTGCGGCATCCCGCATAGCTGGGACTCCTCTCTGCCCTCTCCACTTAATGCTTCTGTCTCAAGCCGCAGTACTCTCTTGACTGCTAGAGACTCAGTTTCTACACGTGTAAAAAGAGAACAAAAATAAGGTCAATGTCACTGCTGCAATGAACAAAGGAGCGATGAAAGGGTAGAACATCTGGAAGATAAGAAGCAGAACCCCGATGCAAAGCGTCATGATTATCTCCATCCCGTAAGATTATGTTCTTCCAGAAAATCTTCCTCACTACTCTCCTTCCTGTGGCAAATTACCTTCTCTTAGTCCTGATGCCAAATACAGAGGGCAACACTCACACCACTCTTTAATTAGGACTTGTGTAGTTTTGTTTCTAACTATTTCGTGTGGGCCTGTCATTGTTCTCAGTTGTGCTGGTGAAGGGTACTGGAGATAGACTGTCAAAAGAACAAACAGGTCTGTTTTGGAGAGGATATAACCAAGTTTCTCCTTGGAGGCTAGGATTTTTAAGATCCATTTCACAGACTTTAGGCACGTGACCAGGAAGGGCCAGTCCTTGGAGAATGACATCATGCTCAGAAGGGTGGAGGAACAGTGCAGTTGAGGAAGATCCCAGACGAGATGGATTGATGCAGTAACTGGGATAATGGGGGAAGGTGCGTTGGAGTCAGTGAGACTGGCTCACAACCAGGAAGGCTGTTGTATATAGGGTTGCTGTGAGTTGCAAGCAACCTGATGGTACATAACAATCTACAATGCACTGCTGGGTTTCTAACCATTTAATAGATAGATAGATAGATAGATAGATAGATAGATAGATAGATAGATAGATAGATAGATAGATAGAGACAGACAGATAGATTAAAAAAATCTGATTTCCAAAGCAACATGGTGAAACAGGCAACATTAACTCCATTTTACAGAAGAAAAAACCTAAGCTCTGTCAGAGGAAATAACTCATCCAGGACTCAAGAATAATAACAATTCTGGGATTTGAGGTTGGGAATACGTCATTTCAAAGTCCTATTTTCCTTTCTGTGTAGTGCCTTATATTTTATGGCACACAGTGGGTGTTTAACAAACATGAAGGACATATCATTGTTACTTTTGTGTTCTCTATGGATAGAAATTAACAGACTGTTATAAATAAAATAGCTTTCAGATCTTAAAAACATTGCTAGGATCCTATTATTCTTTTATGTACATGCCATACAATCAACCAACCAGGTTTGAATTCTGGCCCTGCTGTGTGACTCTGAATGAGTTACTTAACATTTCTATTCCTAAATTTAGTCATCTTCAAAATAAAGCCACCATTACCAGAGAAAAGATTTGCTATGAAAATTGAATGTCCAGTGTAATATATCTGGGAAGAGGTAAAAAAGACTACCTGTCCAATCTGAAACAATGAAAATGAACTTTGAGAGTGTCACTGGAGGAGTAAGAGGATGTGGATTTTCCAGTCCCCAAATGGACTGAGGTCACCCACTCATAAAACAGGACTTCATTCCTTCCAAAGCACTGCCACTTGCCATCATTCATTCATCACCAGGCACAGCAAACCTGGACTCCCATCTCCACCTGCCTTTTATTTGAAATGTCAATTTTTAAAGAGTGGAGAGGTTGGAAACCCAATTTAACAAGCATGCTGAAACATTGTTTATTACCCCCATAAACATGGCTTAGTGAGAATTACGGACTTAATCAGAGTGAACTTATCTCCTGGTGAAAAGGAACACTTTAAATTTCAGAAATGGCACCTTCACTGTGAAAATCTCTTAACTTTTCAAACAAACTATAGGGGGTCTTAAACATATGGGCAGGAAAGGGGCAGCCATTACTGTGATTTGTCTTACCCAAGAACCAAGGAGCCTTAAAGGCCCATAACAACTTAAGGTCTAAGAAAAAAATACCTGGAAAATCATATTCAGGAACCATGACTCTAAAAATATCCAAAAGGTCCAAATGGGAAGTAATATCTGTGTGGTTGTTGGAACTGCACAAGATAAAAGGACTCTGGACTCATCAGAATGGGGGCCATTTAATAAGCAATCGCCTTGAGAAAGCTTAACTCTCCTCCTGCATTTAGGATTTAGCAGTTAGCACTAAGCAATGTTTTAGGGACCTCTTTTTCATAAGAGAGGTGCTACATAAATCTGAAAGGGTTACTAAATGGTTACTGTGGACTTGCGATCCACCCACTCCAACCGCCCCAAATCCCAAAACAATTCCAGAGGATGAGGTGCTGTGAACATCAACTTCTCAACTGAAGACTTCATTAGTGCTGTACCGACCGTACCAGGAAAGGTTTTCATAAAGATGCCCCAATCTTGCAGAAAATGTGTCAACCTGGCAGCCAGAGGCAGGAAAGGCGACTGATATAAAATTTTATTATTTCATGCCCCAGTAGCAACCAGGAGGACTTAATGAAACCGCCCAGATTTACAATCTGAAATAGCTATTGCACAGCCAGATATGGTTAAGGGAGCTGCGCCCTCTGACCTTTCAACCCTTTGATCCTCACACAGCAGGTGGCCTGGAGCCCCCTCCTGGGCATCTTCCTTCTCTTCCTACACTGCCAAACCTTGATGTGCAATAAGCCTGACCCTACACAGGTGACTCTCACAGTGCTTATCGCCAGCAGCTGCTGCTAATGGAATGGCCCAAATCACTTAGCTTCCGGATTCAAGCTTCTAGAACGGTGAAGAGCAGTCTATAGTGCAGTGTCCAAAAGGTGCTGAAATGAGGCTTAAGGATTCAAATGCAAACACATTGCTTGGCGGTGCTGAGTGAGGTCATTACAAAAAATTGTCCTCAGAAAGAGTGTTTCTGATCCCCTGAGATTCTGACTTTGAGTTGAGGGGGCGGGACAGAAGTCACCTTTTAAAAATAAATTTGGAAATCTAAAAAAAAAAAAAAAAAATTAAAAAAAATCCAAAAAACACAACAACAAAAAAACCCCCCCACAACATACAATCAACCCTTAAGTCCCAATTGCATCTCTCAGAACTTCCCTAAAACCATGTGCAGCAAATTTATACCAATGAAAATCAAAACAATTTTTGGAAACCTAAAATTGACTGTTTTCAGTTCCATGAAATTTCATTTAAAAAACCCCATATGCCAAAATGTCCAAATTCTCTTATTTTTAAAAATTGGGATGACTTCCAAAATCCTAGCTATCTTTCTTTCCCCCACCCCTCCTTTTTCCCTAAAGCTAGAGATGGATAATGCACATATGTACTTATCAAGCTTCATAATTTAACTCATTCAGTCAGTATGAATTATTTGCAACCAAAAGCTCAAGAGGGCAAATCTTACAAAATCTTGATTCTCTCTGTATTGGGGCTTGAGATTCTATTTGGGTAAAAAAAATGTCCAGGAGTCTAGGAAACCTCAGCCTGCAGCCTTTAGTTTTTGTCAGATATTTGGGTTTATGAAGGGAAGGATTTTAGACAGGGCACATAAACCACTCTGTGGGATGCTGTAAACTCCTAACCACAAACAAAACTTAAATGCCACTGCTGATCATACTTGGGGAAAGCATTCAGCCAAGGCCTTTATTTCTGAACATAGTGTGGTGGCCCAATACTTACCTGAAAAGACCTAATCTTGGATTATTACTAATGTTGGCCTCTAGTGGGCAAAGGAAAAACCCTTTTCTTTTGTAGCCTAAATGGCATATATCTCAAATATTGGGCTTTAATTTTGAAAGCAGCTAAAAAGAAAATCCAGGTGAAAAGAGGTTTATAGATATCAATTTTAATTGTTATCTTTTTATCCCATGGATAAAAATCAATTTATGGAGAAATTAGTTTAATAGGGAAGAAAAAAAATGTAAGCTTACTACATTACAGTTTGACCACTTGATACAATGACTAAACTGTCCTCTTAATAGATGGATATTGGAAATGCTTCATTAATAATATGAGCCACCCAGTGAGGGTCTTCTACTGTGCGTGATGCTTTAATCATATAATTTTGAATTGTAACTAAATTAAGTTAGGCATTCCCGTTTGCAGATAAGAATGTTAAAGCATCCATGCACAAGCCCTCAGCAACTTGCCCAAGTTCTAGGACATTGGTCTATGACAAATAGCAGCTGGGATTCAAATGCAGGCTCACTGCCTGCCCCTAAAACCCACAGTCCAAACACAGTTTCTTTTTCCCCAACAAAAACAAACAAAAGAAAACACTACCACCACATAATGTGTGCAGCAAATGCTGGGCTTCAGCTTGCATACACACTGCTGTGGCCCATTTAGAGGCCTTCCGAATCAATTATTTTAAGTCATTAAGAGGAAGTTTAATTTGGTTGACAAACACCCCTACTGTGGTGACCTCACATATCAACAACAAATGCCTGATGGTCACAAACCCAAACCATGAGACGGTAGAGTATGGTGTTAAACAAAACCACATGTTCCTGGATTCAAGTGGGATTTGACTAGGCCAAGGGTACCTCTCTTCAATCATCACGCTGCTGCTCTCTGAGCTCCCACAACAGCCCCACCCTTAATCATTTGCAAAAAGTTTATGAAAAGAAGTCACCAGCCCCATGTGGCTGTGCTCAGTGAAAAGTGCCTGGAAACTAATGTCAGTTTAGAAAAAGTCAAACACATTAAAAAAAATTTAAAAGGCCAAAAGAGAGGGCAGAGTCAATCTTATGTGGATGGATCTCTTAGTTTTATTTTGTTTTAAGGGTGATTTATTACTTCTACGTCCATATAAAAGGAGCATTGGTGGCACAGTTTAAAGCACCCAGCTGTTGACTGAAAGGCCAGGGTTTCGAACCCACTAGCAGCAAACAGCTCCTCAGGAGAAAGATGTACAGTCTGCTTCCACAAAGATTTACAGCCTCGGCAACCCTGCGGGGGCACATCTACTCTGCTGTATATAGTCACTATGAGCTATGAAGAACTGAGTGATGGGACATCATTTAATATTGACAATCCATCCCATTTACTTGGTACCTACAGTGTGTCAGACATCATTTTGGGTGTTTCAATGTTTTTCCCCATCTGTTCGGCATTTAAATAAATGCTATGAATTAAGGGGTTTACCCATTTTGCAAATAAATGGGCTGCAACTCAAAGAGGTGCTTTAACATCTCTATCAGCAAAACAGGGGCAATAACCTCAAAGTAGTGATAACTAGAAATTATAAGACTTATATGCCATAGAAAACGATGAATCAAACCCACTGTGGTTGAGTTAGTTCTGATTTGTGACCCAATGTATGTTCAAAGTAGAACTGCAATTCCATAAGGTTTTAAATGCCTGTAATCTTATGGAGAACAAACAGCTATGTCTTGGAAAGGGTGTAGCCGATGTGCTCTTTGGAGGCAAGAATAATGCGGCTTCACCTTACATACTTTGGGCAGGTTGCTAGAAGGGGCTATTCCTTGGAGAAGGATATTATGCTGGGAAGGGTGGGTTGGAGAAAGGAGAGGAAGACCCTGAACCAGGTGGGTTGACACGGTGACTGCCACAATGGGTTCTTTTGTGTCAGAAAGTGTAAGGATGACACAGAATAGAACAGGGTTCAGATCTTTTGTTCATAGGGTTGATGGCACTTAAAATAATCTTATGAAAGCTGAAGGCCAAGACTTTCTTCCCACATCACTACTGGGTAAATCTCAATTGTGCACTGCACGGTTAGCAGCTGAGCAAAACCCATTTGTATCACCCAGCTAAGTACACATTGTTTTTGTTATGTGCCATTGAGTAGAATCAACTCATAACTGACCCTCCAACAGGTTTTCAGAGGCAGCAAATCACACAGCGGGAGATTATTTCATTTTTTCTCTCAAGGAGCAGCTGATGGATTCAAACACACGCCTTAGGTTTGGCAGCACAAATTCTTACTATGAAATGGAGTTCCCTAAGTAAAACACTGTGGTATACTGTTGAGTTAGGATGAACTCATAGCTGACCCTCTGGTTTTCCAGAGGCAGTAAATCACATGGGAGGAGCCTGGTCATCTTTCTCTGTGGAGCATACGGTGGATTTGAACCACGTCCCTTTAGGTTGGCAATGCGGTACCTTACCACTAAGCCACCTTAATTCAGTTGTTGTTATGTGCCATCTAATCAGAACTGACTCACAGTTGACCCTTCAGCAGGTTTTAGAGCCTGTAAATCACACAGAAGACTGCTTATCTTTTGCCCATGAAGCAGGTGGTGGATTCGAACTGCTTTGGACTGGCAGCGCAAACCTTGACCCACTCGGCCACAAGAGCTAATAATAAAGCATTTCCAAAAGATATATCTATATATCTGTATCTATCTATCATCTATCTATCTATCTCTATCTCTACCTCTATATCTATTTCTATATATATCTTTATGAAGATTATGTAATAATATTTTTGTACAAAACGGTAACAAACCCTACTCCCACATGAAACTTATTCCTTCTCTGAACAAAGGAACTTATTTAAAGTCACACATGGCAGGTGTTAGAGCTAGAATTGGAACTCAAGTGCACATGACTTCAGAGCTTAATAGTGCTCTCAACTCTGCTCTACAGTCTTGTGCATGCTGTTCTTTACCTGAATCCAGCATGGATTTGACCAGTCTAAAGTTGTCTTATCTAACAGTTTAAAAACTTCAGACCTTCTTTGAAGTCAGTTTTTAATACTACTAAAAGGAACTTACATATGATGACTCACTAAGTAATATTAGGAAAATCAGAAAACAAAAGCATCAATGCCAGTTTCACATTTTCTACTGGGATTCTCCCTCATAAATTACTCAGCTTTCCTATTTTATAACAGAGGAGTATCTCATCTCACAAGAGAATGTTTCTGTCACAACAAATTAAAATGTTCTGACTGCAAGAGATACTTAAGTCAGCTAGAAGCACTTGCTCCCTTTGATTAAATAAATTACTATTAGAACTTTTAATGGCTTTATATTAACAAATTTTAAGTGGCATTTGAGAATCACACTAATTTTAAAAGCAAGTGCCAATTGTGAGAGGAAAGTGCTTGCAGGGGAAAGCCATCAGGCTGAATCCAGGGCCTGCAGCACCTGAAGAAACAGTGTCTGCTGAGCTTTCCCTCCTGAGGCGACCACAGTCATATATGGGGAGCTTTGGTGGCTTTGTGGTGAGGAGTCGTTATGTGCCATAGAATAGAATCAACCAAAAAGCACACAGTTTGAACCCAGTAGCTGCTGTGTGGGAGAAAAATGAGTGATTTACCCATGCAATTTACTGCCCCTGAAAACCTGCTAGAGGGTAAACTATATAGATCAGGTCAAGCTTGATGGTACGTAACACCACCACATAAGAACATATATAGGACTCTTAAATAAAGAAATAAAACAAAAAATTTTCATTGTTCATAACTTCTTAGATGTCACTCAGTGGGCTCCAACTCACAGCATGCCTATGTATAAGACAAAGAAACCCTGCCTAACCCTGTGCCCTCATTACAATTTCTAAAATCCTTTGTTGTCACTATGTCAATCCACCTTGATGAAGCTTCTCCTTCTCTTTGTTAACTCTCTATGAATAATGTTTCTGTTTGCCATCAAGCCTAAACCAATCCTTACCTGACTATCCAGTGGGTTTTAAGAGTCAGTAAATTTCATGGGAAGAGACTGCCCATTCTTCTCCTGCAGAACATTTTGTGGATTTGAACTGCATGCCTTTGGGATGATGGCAGAGCCTCTTACCAGTAGGCAATCAGAGCTCCCTCGCTGGGTTTAGAAGGGGTCATGGTACTAGGGATATTGTAACTGGATCTTAGCTGGATGGATCTTAGCTGAAAGCAGGGAATACCAGAAGAATGTCTATTTGTGTTTCATAGATTATGCAAAGGCATTTAACTGTGTGGATCATAACAAACTGTGGCTGACTCTGAGAAGAATGGGAATCCCAGAACATTTAATCATGCTAATGCGAAACCTATACTTGGACCAAGAGGCAGTCGTCAGAACACAGCAGGGTAACACTGCATGGTTCAAAATTGGGAAGGGTGTACACAAGGGATGTGTCCTCTCTCCATACATTTTCAACCTGTATGCAGAACAGATTATCCAAGAGGCTGGGCTTTATGAGGAGAAGTGTGGCCTCCAGATTGGTGGAAGATATATTAACAATCTGAGTTATGCAGATGATACAACCCTGCTTGCTGAAACTGAGGAGGACCTCATGCACTTGCTGCAGAGGGTCAAGGACTGCAGCCTTCAGTATGGACTGAGGCTCAATGTCAAGAAGACAAAGATTCTCACCACTGGACCAATTGGTAGCATCAGGATTAATGGCAAAGAGATTGTTCACAGCTTCAGTTTGCTCGGCTCCACGGTCAATACTCTTGGCACCAGCAGCCAGGAAATAAAAAAAGTATTGCGATGGGAAAGTCTACTGTTAGGGACCTCTCTAAAGTACTCAAGAGCAATGGTGTCTCTCTGGAGACTAAGGTGTGCCTGATACAGGCCATGGTCTTTGCAATCATTTGTTAAGCATCAGAGAGTTGGACAATGACTAGGGAGGATAGAAGGAGAATTGATGCCTTTGAGTTGTGGTGCTGGAGGAGAGTATTGAATGTACCATGCACTGCCAAGAAAACAAACAGATTCACCCTGGAGAGGGTTAAACCAGGATACTCCTTGGAGGCAAGGATTCTGGGGCTTCGTCTGACATACTTTGGACATGTTGTAAGGAGAGACAGGTCCTTGTAGAGGGACATCATGCTTGGCAGGGTGGAGGGACAGTGCAGGAGGGGAAGACCCTCTATGAGATGGACTGATTCAGTGACTGGGGTAATCGGGATGGGTGTGTCAGAGGCAGTGCGATTGGCACAGGATAGAACAGGGTTTAGGGCTGTTGTACATAAGGTCACTATGAGTGGCAAATGACTCGATGGCACATAACAACAACAACAATAATAATTTTTCTAGAGCCGAAGGATGTAGATGATGTGACATCACATTATATGTGATGATTCTGCATGACATGGTAAAAACAGCACACTAGGTGAAAGCCAGGCGGTACAATAATTTTTTCCTTTACATAATGACTGAAGAGCAATGACGTCAGTCTGGAGACTAAGGTGCACGCGATACAGGCCATAGTCTTTGCAATTATGTGCTAAGCATCAGAGAGCTGAGCAATGACTAAGAGATGACAGAAGGAGAATTGATGCCTTTGATTTGTGGTGCTGAAGTAGAGCACTGAATATGCCATGGACTGCTAGGAGAGCAAATGGACTGCTAGGAGAGCAAATAGGTTTGTCCTAGATGGGGTGAGACCAGGCTGCTCCTTAGAGGCAAGGATTCTGAAGCTCCATCTGACATACTTTGGACATGCTGCAAGGAGGGACCAGTCCTTGGAGAGAAACGTCATGTGTGGGATGGTGGAGGGACAGTGCAAGAGAGGAAGACCCTCAATGAGATACTGATTCAGTGACTGGGGGGATGGGGGTAGGTATGTCAGAGACAAAATAATTAGCAAATGATAGAGCAGGATATAGGGTGTTTTGCATAAGGTCACTATGTTGCAAGTGACAACAACACATAACAACGACAACAATGATTTTCAGGGTTTAACCAATCTAAATTTTGCCTCTTACTTTTGTATTACTATTAATGACTAAAGGGAGTTCTGGTGGCTTAATGGTAAGAAGCTGAGCTGCAATCTCAAAGGCACACAGTTTGAGGCAACCTCCTTCCATGTGATTACCTGACTCTGAAAACCTGCTGGAGGGTCAGCTATGGGTTGGTTCTGACTTGACAGGACACAATAACAACAATGCTTGGTAAAGCATTTCTCAAAAGCTCTTCACATTCATTTTCACAACACTTGGAGATAGGAGAATCTTAATTTTGAAACCAAGAAAATAAAAATTTAGAGAGGCTAAGTACCTTGGCACCATGACAGTGTGGTGTATTCAGAGATCTGATCTCGTCAGGACTATCAGGCTGCCAGATCTGAAAGCCTCCTATCACCTTGCCAAAACCCCTATGGCGTAGCAAGAAGAGAGGTGGGATAAAAATCCCAGGCAAAGAGGAAGGCCTAGGACTGGGGCAGGGACAGGTGTATAATCCACACTGCTTCATGGGACATGGGTTGAGAGAGCAGAGGCCCTGGGGCCTCACAAACACACTGTAGATGAAGGACTGTGTATAGTGTCTAGGTCTGCTAGCTAACTAAAAGACTGGCTGTTTGAATTAATCAGCTGTTTCACAAGAGAAAGAGGAACATTCTTCTCATGCATAGATTGATAGCCTTGAATCTGGAAGATTAGGGCACTACAAGTAGGATCTAGCTTGATGGTACTTGTTTTGGTTTTTTAAGCCTTAGCTCCTCATCTGTAAATATGAGTAACTTCTACTTTGTAGAGAGATTCTGGGCATATTCAAACGTGAAAACGGCAAAGAACCTACTTAGCACCAGGTATAGAACTCCTCTCAATCCCCTCCCTTTCTTGTCAGAATTCTCCCCAAGGACTAAAACTATCGGAATTTTTCAAGCAAACATTGTCTTCTTAAAAGTAAGCTGATTACTATTTGGCACTAACAAATAAATCTCACCTGGAATTTTGATTCCTGTGAGGATACATAGAGCAGTCTCCATTTATAGCCGAAAATAAAATTATGGCTTAGAGTTCTGTACCAATTGTAACATTTCCAAATGTGAACTATGTCTTACTACTTTCTAACTGTGGAGTCCTGTGAAGAAGCAAAATGGTAAACAATAAATAGTCACCTTAACTCACTTTGAAATGGTTTAAAAATAAATACATAAAGAGAACAAAGGATTAAATATATTCTATGCTTAGGGGAGAGTGAGAAACTAGTCAAAATGGTCCTAACCTATTTCGAATGAGATAGATCAAATAAGAACTAAAGCCTCTCAATTGTGGGATTGGTAAAAGTACTGACTATCCCACGGACTGCCAAAAACACCAAACAATGTGTCTCAGAGGGTGTGCAACCAGGGTGCTCCTCAGAGGCAGGGATGGTGAACCTTCATCTCACACTCTCTGGGAAAAAGACATCATGTCAGAAAAAGTAGAGGAGTCAGTGAAAAAGCAGAAGACCTCCAACAAATTGGACTGACAGAGTACTTGCAACAATGGGCTTTGACTTGGCTGAGATGAAGAAAATGGCACAGGACAGGCAAGGTTTCCATCTGTTGTTCAGAGTGTCCCTATAAGTCAGCGCCGACTCAATGACACCTAACAACATTTGAAAGAAATCCAAATTCTCTGAGATAAGGGGTGAGTGGAATATTATTTTTTCCTTCTGTGACTAAATGAGCCCTATAATTTAGTATAAAGTCCCACAGCTGAACAGAATCCCATTGCAGGCACAAACAACTGTGACCTCTGAATCCCAGCAATCCCTCCTTTGGCATTTACGGTCATCTGAATAGTGGAGAGGTTACTGCTTTTCTAAGTGCTTGGTACCTTTAAAAAATCAGGCTTCTAAGAACCCAGAGCTAAGCCTTCCTAGATAAACAGTGGTGAGGAGGAAAGAGGACTGCTGGGAGCTCAGGTGTGCGCCTCCACACCCATCACTTGCCTCTTGAAACTGAACTGAAGGAGTGCCAGGGGCCCAGCAAGTTGGTACTGAGTTCTCATACTTCTGCTACTATCATCTAGAATCACTATTTAGTACAAATCTAAATTTACTCCCTTAAACAGATGTCTAGAAAAACAGTAATGCACAAAAAGTACTTGAAGATAGAGGGGGAAACCCAAAATCTAGTAAAAGTAGTACTTAAAAACCTCAAAGAAAGCCACCAACACAAATACTTCTACTATGACTTGGTAGCAAGGGAACTATTCAAAAGCCTGGCTTTGGGACTCTAACACATCTGAATTTTATATACATGCTTTGGGTGTGTAATTTACTTAAGAATTACCTTGATCTTTATAAATATCAATTTATTTTATTAACATGGTTAAGTAGTTTCCAAGCATTTTATATGGAAGAAATGTGTTTCTAATGGCCCAGAAGGAGAAGGCCTGACCATGTCCTTCCCCTATTTACACCCTTCAATGGCTCTCCATTGCCCTATAAAGTTCAAACTCTTTAACACAACTTACAAGACCCTGGATGGCCTGGCCCTTGCCTGCTTCAGCTTTCTCCTCTCAGTTCAGCTCTACGCTCCTATCAGACACCAAACTACTTACATTTTCTGGAGAGTCCCAAGGTTTGCACTGTATTATAGATGCAGGTCCTTCTTCCCCTGGTTTTCTGGATTCTTATTTATCAGTTTGGTTTCAGTTTAGGCATTCCTTTTCTCTAAGCAGAATAGCTGTCAGTTAGGTTTGGGATTTTTTTCTATCAGAACTAAAGATATGCCAAATTCACTATAATTACTTTCGTTTGTCTGGATCTGCTGTAGATCAAACTCAGCGAGGGCACATTCACCACTTTATAGAGTTCTTGGAAGTGTAGATGCCACTCAGAATATGACTGTGGAAAAGAACACACACTAAGGAGCTGCTAAGCCTACTTACTGAGATAAGGTGTAGACTCATTATTTAATCCTTACCACAATCCTAAGAGATGTGTAACCACTCTTAATGGATGAAGGCAGTAAAAAGGAGAGACAAAGTATCTTGCCTGAAGTTAACACAGTAAGGAAACTGCAAAAAATGAGTTTGGAAATGGATTTATCATATCCTACAAGAGGGCCATTCTCAAGCTGGGAACAATGTCCTCAGGACTGCAAATGCAGAGAAAACAGGGCAAGCACCAGTCTATTGAGTTGAAACCCTTCTCCCCTGGGGAATGAGGATGCTGGCTCTTGGAACATAAGGGTTCCTGAAACACAATTTCAAAGTCATTGACTAAACAATGCAAATGGTTTTAAAGTCACTGAGTAAATACAGTAATGAGGACGGCATTTGGCAGGTTCTTCATGTGCAAGGCATCACTAGAGGCATTTAATGTGTACTACGTCACTCGATTCTCTCAACAAGTCTATAATGGAGATACAAATATTGCCACTACTTTAGCTTTATAGTGAGAGGTCTACAAATTTGCATAAGATCAGAGAAAAAAGGCGAGCCAGAATCCAGAGGCGAGAGTCTCACGTCCATACTTCATGTCTCTGTATATAGGTGCAACTACATTTATAATACAATGTGAACCTCTCTCTGGAACTGTGCTATTGCCATTATCCTTCCTCTTGCCTTCCTGACCTTTCTGAGATCAGGAATGATGCAAAAACCCCTTCTGAATACCTTTATTATTTTCCTCTAGGGTCTGTCCACAAAGCTTTGTTTGTGAGTCACTGAGAGGAAGGTCTTTGTTTACCAAATTGGAGAAGTTCTATCATGACCTGGAAACTGTTCTCAGACAAGGCACAGAAGAGGGGCACATTACTGTCTCCTGTGTCTCCTGAACTGAACTGAGATGGCTTGAAGAAAAGGCAGCAATCATTGTGTGATCTGGCCACGTTTTGGGATTTCCTAGCTGCCAGTTAACATGATCATTCTCTCCAAAAATGAACTAGGTCTATGCCAATCCCCTTGGCCATTCTGCTAACTTACCACTAGCCTCAAATTAGCATGTTTAAATGAAAACCAATTTAAAAATGCAGGAGGAGAGGGAAAAAATTGTCAATCAGCTATAAATTTGTCATTTTAGAGGGAAAAAAGGAACTCTTTAAGGTGACCAGGTTACCATTTAAAAAATAGTAACAACATCCTATAGGAATATAAAGGCTAGAAATTAGATCTTTCCCCAAAATAACCTTTTTCAAATGAGAACACAAGGCTCTAATTTATATTTCCTTTTGTGTAACAAATTTGAGTGTCATAAAAATGGTTAAAAAGTCTTCCTATGGTAGCTTTTTCTAAACTTTTATGAACATCTGCCACATTCATTTGAAGTTTAAAAAATTCTGGCACATATGCAAAGGCATAATAAGGTGCCTATAGCTTTCAAGAAGAAATAACAAGACAGGGAAAAAAATAAGCCTTTTGCTGAATTGCCAGTAAGAAAAGTCTTGTGTGAGTGAAGACTGGCCTTTCTGAGCTCCTTAAAAAGAACTTTCCTCTTGCCCCAAGCAGAGCTTCCTTTCCAAGCATTGTGACTCTGGGGCCCTGGGGGGAGGGGGGGAATGTCTCTCTCTTACCTGAAGGGTAAAATAGAACTGGCTAATCCCAGTCAGAAAGCTTGAACAGGGTCTCAGAGTCTGAGATGAAATAATGGGTGAACATTGGGAGACCTGCGTTCCAACATTTGGTAGTTAACAGCTGCCCAGAACCGGGGAAATGCTTCTTTGTTTAGAAAGCGTCTTAGCTGACTCCAAGCGTGGGACGGCTACTATTTTTGTTCTTTTTAGTGATTACCACACAGGAGTACAACATGGCAAACCTCACTCAGTTAACATGGGTAAAGATATGTCTCTGCCAATGATTCTCAAACCTTTTTACTTAAGGCCCTCCAAAGGCTGAGAAGGACTAAGGGCAAAACCGTATGCATATTTTTGTAATGTACATTTTACTACAAAAGGTCTCATTTTAAGTTATTTAGAACTCTATACTTGTTGCTAGGAGCCTTTATGTTGATTTTCATTCATGGCAACCCCACAGTGATAGGGTACAACCCCCTGTGAGGTTTTCTTGGCTATAATCTGTGGAAGCAGACATCAGGTATTCACCCTGTGAAGAGGCTGGATGGATTCAAACTGAGCACACCACCAGGGTCCTCAGAATCATGTAGAAAGAAACGAGAAAATTTACTAGCTTTTACAGTCTTATGGGTCGGTTTCGACTCTATGGTACTCAACACCACCAACCACAACACCAACAATACAACCACCACCCTTAAATGCATTCCAAATACTTACCAACTCTTTTCAGAATCCATTGGCACACTGCTAGATGCCGAGGGTACCACAGTGAATGAAAATACAGTGTTTACATGTGCCCAAGGATGATGGAGAGGGATAGGCAAATACTTATCACCCAGAGCAAGAAGTGGAATATGTGAAAGAACACATACAAAAAAGAGACTTCTTAGGAAAGAGAGGAGGAGGGCTCATCTGTGCAGAGCTGGGGGAACGTGCAGGTGCGGAGGAAAAAAGAGAGCACAGGCTGGGAAGGGCCAGTGACAGGGCAAACACAGCCGTGCATCACTCGGGGATCGTGCACAGGGGCAGCAAACCAGAAGTAGGAAGGTAGGAAGGAGGCCTGCGAAATGACTGCAGACTGGATTCCATAACTGTGTGCATCCTTCCTGAACTTAGCTGGAACATATGAAGCTCTTGTTTTGCTAATCAAAGGGATGAATAAGCTCTTTAAGAGTCTGAGAGAGCTAAAAAAAGTGTCAATGAAGGCAGTGAGGAAGGAACATGATGAGACACATTTCAGAGACCTGGTGACTACTTCTGAGAGAAAGAATGAAGAGGGGAAATGCTCGGCCATGCTCAGCATGTTCTACTTTGGTGCCTTTGTCGGCAGTGATGCCATTTACAGGAACCAGGAAAACTAGAAAAGGTGGTAGGGTGAGAATACAGATAGAAAGATTGAGAGAGAAAGAAACACATTGCTTAAGAAAGACCGAGTTAGAGACAGCTGTGGCACATTGAAGTGAAATTCAACTAACACTTGAAAATTTGAACCTACACCTGAAAATTTGAACCTTAAGTTCACAGAGGCAGTCTAGTGTTAGAATCATAGCCGAGAGGCATGACATTGAGTTGGTAGTGGAAGCAAAAGCCTTAAACAAGATGACCAGAGGGCATGCAGAGAAGAAAAGAAAGCCAAGACTGAGAACTTGGAGAACACAGAAGGAACAAAGAGTCGGAAAAGGGCCAGAAGAAGTCTTTACCGGAGCAGTCCCGAGGTTAAAAGGAGAGGCGGGAGAGAGGAAACGGTAATAATCAGCACTTCGTCACTTTTAATTTTTCACATAGTAGCTTTGAATGCAACCTCAAACTTGACAAACAAAGGTAAAACACTGAAGAAATCGCTTCAATCTGATCTAAATGCATCATCCAAGATAGTCCATAAACTGTGTACTGTATGTGCTTGGGGCTGGGTGATGACAGGGAGGAACTGTTAACAGAATGTAGGAGCCACATGGCCGTCCTGTCAAATTAGAAATTTGAGCAGATTTCTGTGGTCTATTTTGATCAAGATTCTCAATGTCAAACAAACAGGTTTTTCGATAACCAACTTGTTTCATTTTCGTAAGCACAATAGCACAGTGTGCAACAGATAGTGAAGAAGCAGGTGGTCCTCGTCGACGTGAAATGAAGGGAACAGAAGAAGCGAAGTAGCACTTCCTTTAAGACATGCAAAGCATCATCATCACAGACAGGCATGGTTTTAGATTTTTCCCTGCGAGAGCTTCTCTCCTCTATAAAACAGGCAAGCTATCCCTCCCCCTCCTCACTCTGCTCTACGACAAATTTAAGCGCTCTCCTGAGGAGTGAAGGCTTAGGGTTCATGTCTAACTTGCTATAAACTAATGGCACTTACAAAATCACAGATTAGTCCTTTAAAAGAACTGCAATCTAATTGGAACAGTCACACAGAAAGCAATCTGGCATTGGATTCATAGTTTTGACCAAGCACTTCTACTTCATGGGTTCTGTGCTGAGGAAGTAAACAAAATGCAGATAAAGCTTTATGCATAAAGATGTTCACTGCAATGCTACTTACAATACCAAGAAATTGCAAATGCCCAACAACAGGAAAATGGTTAAGCTGTGGTATATCCAAAAAATTGGGAAGTCAGGTAGAAAATGATAAAGTAATGAGAATGGACAAAAACATGTAGAAACCTCTGTGTCATATATTATATAAAATAAAGACATAAAAAAGTAGTATATATACATATAAAATACAAAATTATATATATTACACTTATCATTAATGCACAGTCATTCAAAACCGTACATTTATAGAACAAAGTTCAGGAAGAAGAGAAAAATGCCAACAGTGGTTGACTCTATAACAGCCATATGTAGTATGGATAGTGTCACTTTCCTCTTTAAACTTCTATATGCTTTTGCATATCATATTTTCTACAATTATGAAAGTAGTATTTAACTGGGATTTAAAATAAAGATCATTTTACACACAAATCGAATCTTTTTCCTTATCTCATTCAAACTCTTGAAGAATCTCCAGTACCCTTATTCCTTAACCCAAGAAAAATGACAATCCTCAAGCAAAGAGGAAAATCACTGAAAGAGTCCTGCAGAAAAGGTTCATGTTGAATGGTGAGCTCTGTGCACCTGGCAGGGGAACGGCCACGAGGCTGGTTGTGTCCCCCCACCATGCTCCCATGTAAGAGCTGTCTCTCTCATACTGGGCCTTTCTCACCGTCATGTAACAAAATAAAATCCCACAAAGAGAGAAATGGGGAGGAAAGAAGCCAACTTACCTCCATTAAACTTAAATGGATTCCTATGAGGTAGGGCATGGGAGCACTGCGAAGAGAAACAGAGACACACAGCTGCTTTAATGTCTGTTTGCTTCTGACAGAAAATTATAAGTGGTTCACTATTTGGAGAAAAACTGCTTTAGTAAACGTATGCACAGTTACATTTCCTTTCACAGCAAAAATCCTAATATGACATTTTGTTCCCAAGTCTAGAAATGACAGAAGAATCTCATAATGTGGCCAGCATCAGAAACAGCATGGGATGGCGGGAAGAGCATCATGCTCAGTACTGGCCTCTCCAGCAATGCACATACAGAGCTTTGGCTGCTATCTCTTTAAAATGGGATGCTGGAATCTAACTGGAGGGTCGCCATCAGAATGAAAATACCCAGCAGGAGACTAGTACAGCTCTTGGTTCAATAGAAAAGGCTGAGAGCAATGGTTTTCTAGGCAATAGGTTCTACACACTTGAGTGGGAACTGAGAGTCCTATTCTGAAGTTTTGTTAAACCTGGGAAATTTAAATAGACCTTCTTCAATTGTCATTTACAGCATTACCTACCAGCAATAAATGTGTTAGACTTTGCATGAAGAATTTCAAATGCATCCTCTCTAATCCACTTGATGACAAGGTAGATAGTTGTATCCCTACTTTATGATGGAGAAAAACCAGTCTACAAAACTTAAATAATTTTTCTAATACCAAGAGAGGAGCTCTGGTGGCCCAGTGGTAAGAAACTGCACCGGAACTCGAAGGCACATAGTTTGAATCTATTCTCTAGGACAAAGATGGGCAATCTCCTCCTGTGTTTTATTACTTCTGGAAAGCTGGTGGAGGGTCAGCTCTGGGTTGGTTCCGACTTAATGTTACACCACATCAACAATAACGATACCAAATTAAGTAAGTGGTAAACCTAAGATTTGTCTCCAGATACATGTTCCTTCTCCAGTGCCATGCTGAATTCTTGAGAGCATTTTTACAATACCTAACCTTACCTCCCATGCAACCTGTGCATGTGGGGTGGGGGGAGTAGGAAGGAAGGAGTGATCTGCAATTTCTCCATATGTCTCTCACATGTGATACAGTCAGTATGTGATACAGCTCAGAGAACAGTATACCAGAAAGGTACTCAGACTGCAGGGACTAGGTATCCTTCCTCTGGGGCCATGTGGGGAGTGGAGGTGGACCAACTTCAATAGCTCTGGTGGGGAATGCACTCGAGAAACAAAGAGTGCTAAGAAACAAGGCAGGAAAGGTTTGCTTCCTGTTGAAAATGAACAAAATGAGGGTTTTCAAGCATCAGATTTACATTTTAAAGTTGCTCAAACATTTAAAAAGAAGAAAAGATTCGATTCCCTCATTACCATTCAACAAATGAAATTCCTCAAAAGAAAATCCTTCCCTAGAATATAGAATGTCCTCCTTACTACAGATCTCAGCAGTGATATATCTTGGAAGTTGGTAAAACAGACTCGAATATTAGTAGCACAGTTTGGGAACTATTCTTCTAGAAGACTTGTATTTGATAATAGCCACAGAAAGAACTATACACATAAGTGCGATGTAAGTGGAGTTGTCCTTTCTTCTTCTTCATCCGTTTTTTTATAAAAGGTATCTGCTGTGCACATTCAGCTTCTCTTTGCATCTACAGGCAAGGATATGCCCTACGGTATTTTTCCCCCTTAAACTGTAAACCATTAGTTTAGCTGCCAGCTACACAAATGCTCAAACTTCCCAGTGTGCCTGGCTCTGCTGTCCAAGCTTTTTCTAGTATACACTGAAATGAATGTGTTTCTAATTAAGTAGCTTCAGGAACACGACAGCTTCAATGTCAAAAATACAAAGTCTGAACCCTGGCAGGAAGTCTTAAGACTGCAAATGTCTCATCTAGTGGAACCTTGCCTAATGTAATGAAAGGAAGCAGAGAGTGCAAAATTCCAGAAAAAGTAGCCACTTATAAATATGTCCAGAAGCGCAGCCTAACACAGAAAAGAGCAAAAACTCAAATCCATATTAAAAACCAAATCCCACCAACTTTTCTGGCTCCTTCATTTGATCATGCAACTGACCAGTGGGCCAGAGTTTGCATTAGAATTTTAGACCTGAAATTAACATCTAAAATGAGTCAACATTAACAAAAAATCAGATACAGGGGTAGGGGTAGGTGGAAATAAATACTGACAGCAGAAGCCCTTTATAGTACTTAACCACAGGTTCATATTTGAAAAAGAAAGATCTTCCAGAATTTGAAATATGTAGGTTTTAATGTCATGTACTTTTGTCCTGCAATAAAATCAATGAAACCCTGAAAGAGAAGGGGGGAGAAGGGGCTGTACGGAACGGACTGCAGAGGCAAGATGAAACAAAGGGGGATCCATTTCTCAGGCACATTTAGGTTGGCAATTTTTTAAACCCAATAATTTTCCAAAGAGTAATTATGGTTTATCATAGAAATGCCATTTCTTAGCCAAGCATT
The DNA here is from genome assembly GCF_000299155.1 of Elephantulus edwardii. Taxonomy (NCBI): domain Eukaryota; kingdom Metazoa; phylum Chordata; class Mammalia; order Macroscelidea; family Macroscelididae; genus Elephantulus; species Elephantulus edwardii. Next base: position 10,430,332 of record NW_006399866.1, on the reverse strand, counting down.
GTTAGGGCTAAAACAGCTCTGTATTTAGAAAATATTTAAAATACATTTATTCAGAAACCATAGCAGCTCGATGTTTTGTATGAATGCAAGTTTGGACAAATACCTTTTACATTGTCATCATTTGCTTTAAAAGTCTCAAATACTTTGCTGAATCTACTGCATGGTTGTTCCCCGCCCCCCCCCGCAAATAAACTAATTACAAATTCTAAGTGGTGAGGGAGGGAGAGAGAAGTAAAAGAAACTCAGATTCTCTTTAACATCTCAATGTTGCAAGTGTATAATGGATAGTTTCAGGTATACTCTGAAAACAATTTCTATTCTCAATATACCTTAACAGTTACTGCAACTACTGACTTGTTTTCTTTGAAAATCTGCTTTTGTTTGCCTTTTTTATTATAAAGAACAATCTTTTGAAAACGAAAAGCACCTTCTGTGATTATAATCTTAACACAACTACTCTTTATTCCCTTTTGACATGCCAATAACACTTTCTTATGTTTGAAATTATATATAAGGTGGGGATTTTGAGGATGGTACAGGGTAGGGCAAGATTTTGGCCTATTGTTTGTAGGTTTACTATGAGTCAGAGCTGACTCAATAGACCTAACAAAAACAGGTATTATATATGCTTACTGAATACATTTTATTGTTTCTCACTGATTACCTTAGCTTTTTCATATTGTTCTACAGTTTTTTAACTAGTATTTTTAAGAGTGCATAATATTTCAACAAATATGGGTGTATCATTACTTACTGAACCATATTTTTAGAGTTATACAGTAAGTTACATCCAATTTTCTACTAAATGTAACATTATAATTAAACTGTACAATTTCATGTGTATGAATGACTGTGTCAAAGGGCAGGAACTTTTTTTGTACCTTTTAATTTAAACTGACAAAATGTTTCCCAACAGAGCAGTACCTGCCTCAGTGGAAATCTTTCAGGATGTTGGATCAGTTAATCCATGAGGTGGCCTAACCAAGGAGCAGTATCTAGAAGAGATCGAGGAAGTACTGACATCTTGTTCTCTTCTGGTCCTTGCATGACTGATACAACTGGACTCATCTATTGCCTGGAGAAGGATTTCTTGTTCCAGCTCTAGTTCCAAAGAAGGATATTTTGTTAGGATGGTTGATATCCAGCTATGAAGGTAAGGTTCTTGACCCGCCACATCTCTGAACATGGGTTTCTGATTCCCAAGCACACACTTTTATCACCTGTCTGTCCACTGAGTTCAGTTGTTGTTCTTATTGTGTACTGTTGAGTCAGAACCAACAGAGGCAGTAAATCACACGGGAGGAGATTGCTCATCTTTTTCCCGTAGAACAGTTGGTGGATTTGTACCACATACCTTTGGGTTGGCAGTGCAATTACATGGCAGTAAGGCACTAGAGCTCAGCAGGGATGCTTATCACTCTCTTTGGGAAGGTGTCTTTATTCTTTAGGCTCCAGCCAGAAATGCAAACACTACCGATAAATGATGAACCATTGCTTTCTGGCCACTTATAATTTTATGTTTCCTGAAACAGCTCTTGACTTTGGTTAAGTTTTTAAAAACTGTTACCTTCTTGGTCATACAAAAAATAGAATATACAAAATTACATTGGTTAAGGTATTCATTAAACTTCTTCCCATTAAGAGTGTGCTTCATTTGAATAATTTTCTGACTCACTGACATCAGTGTCTATGTTTCTTTACAGAACATCTCAGTGATAAAACAAAAGTAACTGCACCCACTACATGTTATCATCAATAGAAAGATTTTTTCCATTATTTTCCAAGAAAATATGAATGTAAATATCTGTTTCATGAATAACAAATATTGTTGTTGTTATATGCCATCGAGTCGCCTGTGACTCTTAGCGACCCTATGTACAAAAGCCCTAAACCCTGCTCTATCTTGTGCCGACATTATTGTCTCTGACACACCACCCCCCCATTACCCCATTCACTGAATCAATCCATCTCATCAAGGGTCTTTCTCTCCTGCGCTGTCCCTCCACCCTCCCAAGCATGATTACCCTTTCCAGGGACTGGTCCCTCCTTGCAATATGTTCAGAATATTGTCAGACAAAGGAAGCTTCAGAATCCTTGCCTCCAAGGTCTCACTCTCTCTAGGACAAACCTGTTTGTTCTCCTAGCAGTCCATGGTATATTCAATACTCTTCTTCAACATCATAACTCAAAGGCATTAATTCTCCTTCTATCATCCCTAGTCAATGTCGAGCTTTCTGATGCATAGCAAGTAACTGTAAAGACTCTGGCCTGAATAAGATGCACCTTAGTCTCCAGACTGACATCGTTGCTCTTCAGTACTTTGGAGAGGTCTCGGACAGCAGACTTGCCCAATGCAATTCATCTTTTCCTTTCCTGGCTGCAAACATACACTCTGCTTTTCTGCTTTATTCCCCTTCCCTACCCTTTGCATTCCCAAGGACTTTATAATTAAAATTTAACTCAGTGTAATTCTGAAGATACTATTAATGACAATTAAGTACAACATGAAGAAAAACAAAATAAAAAATAATTTAAGTGGTGGTAATGTTAACACTGTGACCAAGTTCATGCAGAGGTAGGTCATGTCACAACTGTGTGACAATATATATCACAACTGCCATGTGAAAAGAGATAGCAGGGATGCCACTGTGCTTCTCAGAAGGGCAGAGCAGAACCCACCTATTAGGTTTTTGGTCCTGGGGAATTACTGCACTACTGGCCCAATTTATTATTTTCTTTCTTCTCCTCTGTAAACAAAAGGGGTTGTTATTGGTGTCAAGATAGACAGTATATTTATTGATCCTTATCTGAAAAAGTATTTTTAGTTTGAACTTTCTTAAGGGGGAAATGAACTAGTATTTATTGAGCTACTATTAGCTAGCCATGGGACCAGGCAATTTCAAATGCTGTTTACATAAACAATTTTCAAGGCAATTTTGTAAGGTGAGGCTTTCATCCACATTTTTAGGTTATGGAATAGGCTCAGAAAGATGAAGCAAGTTGTCCAAGGTGATACAGAAAGCAGTGAAGCCACAAATCACATTCAGGATTCGGGATGAAAGTCTACGCTCTGTTACTGTATCACACAATGTGAACCCAGTACTTAGTACAAATGAAACCGGTGTTGGTATACCAAGGGCGTTAGTCACCCCATTCTTTTATAAACTTTAGGAATGTGGTGTAGAACACCTCTGTTACAGGTAAGTCCGGCAGGGTGAGCTCATTCCTAGAGATGATCAGCCACGAATACGGATACTGCAGACTTATTAATGGTCCTGCAGTCCCCATTCATTATTACTGCACTTTCACAATTTGTTTAATTCCTTTCCCCCAGATAACAAGAATCCTCTTAATTATGCTTCCCTGAGGTGAGTGGCTACTAATTGGAAAAGAGTCAGGTGAAGTAAAGGAACACTGGCTGCTAAAATACATAATATATCTCTTCCCAAGACAAAGGGGGAAGGAAGGGCTGGGAGCAGAAGGCAGACACCTCCCCACAGGTGAGCAACTCCTCTGTGATATCAGGAAGAAACACAGCTTAGGGTTGTCTAGGGATTTGGAAAGTCTATCGTTTTTCTCTGTAAATGCACAGTTAGCATTACAATTTCTATATTACAATAACCCTTTCCTTCTCAAGAGGCATAACATCTTCTTAGCCAAATACCCTGACTGGCAGAGAGGATCCCACAGGTCTCTCCTCAATTGACTATTTTCAAAGGGAAGAAAAACTTCCTATTCATTTGACGTGTGTGTGTGTGTGTGTGTGTGTGTGTGTGTGTGTGTGTGTGTGTGTGTCGGTGTACGAGAGAAGAAACAAAGCATAAACAATTCTGCCCTAAGACAAAAGAGTAGGGGAGAGAACATGAGCAAAGACTGGGGAATACATCTTCTTGTACTGACAGGGCCAGAGAGACAGTCTCCAGGCTAACACGTAACGGCTGGTGCTGCCTGCGGAGCTGTTCAGGGCAGCCACCTTTACTGCACACTTGCCACAGCCAGTACTATGCTGAGAGCGTCACAAGCATGTTCTCACTGGACCCTCATGGCAACAGTATGAGTCGGATAGTATCACATCATTTTATAACATATCCATACTACACCACCACCATTTTATGGATGAGGAAATCAAGTTTAGGGAAGCTAACTGACTCACCCAAGGTCACAAGTAGAAGAGCTGAGACTAGAGCCCAAGTGCATTCTACTGACACAAACCAAGCTTACTGGGTGTGAGGAGACAGGCATTTACACAGCTGGCAGAAGGAAGACTGGGAGAAGGTAAGGTCTTCTCGAACTTGCTCCTTGAAGGCAGGCTGGCAGGCAGATGCCAAATCTCATAACTGCCTACAGTCTGTCCTATCTCCTCCCTTGTCATCACTGAAGCCTCTTGCCCCAAACCTGCCTCTGGGTGCTGAGTAAGTGGCTCTATGGGCCTTAGTTTTGCTTCCTAAGGTCCTTTTGAGCCTGAGCTGTTTGCAAGTAGCACTTCTTAGATCATCCTATTGGTTGCCAGCAGCTCCCCTTTCTTGTCTGGGTTCCCTACTTGGCATGAAACATCTACTAGTTTGTATGGTTATTTGAAATGTGAAATCACAGATGAAGAGAGGCCTGTTTTTCAGAGCCCATCAGGGTGACAGGTGCAGAGTTAGAAAGAAACACAGAAAAGGTGGCATTTTGTGAGTGCACGGCAAATACAAAGGGTGGTGCAGAACGGTCTAGTCATCTCATTTCATCTTTAAGGTCCAACTGATGTCATTCACATTACAGAGGAACAAAAGGACTCAAGGAAAGGTTAAAATTAGTGATTTCAGTTCAAATCCTTCTACTTCTGAGTCTTGTACTATTAGCTGAATACAAACTTCTCTTAACCATTATGCCACATGTAAGGATTAGTGATTTGAAAGTTATGATTTTAAAAGTAGTAGGGGAGCTCTGGTGGCCTAGTGGCAAGTAGCTGCAACTACAATCTCAGAGGCGCACAGTTCGAATCCACCAGATGCTCTGCCGGGGAAGGAGGGACAATCTCCTCCTGTACCAGTCAGATCTGATTTGACGGTACACTCACACAAAAATAATAAAAAAATTAAAAAAAAAATTTAAAAAAATAAAAAAATTTTAAAAGTAGGATATTTAAAAGAGGGTATTTCATAACCAGACAAAAACTATGCTTACCTTATTATCTGGGATTAATCAGTGCTCCTTTTTATTCTAAGCAGAATTTAAGACAGTTTATGTGAATACAATCAATGTAGCAACAATAGTGGGAAAAGAACTATGGTCAAAGGAAAAACACAGTTGCTGAGATGAGGACAGCACTTCAAACGTATGTTATGAGGGTCTGCACACTTATAGGGAGATCCACAAATCTGGCTGCCAACCCAAAAAGGGAAACAGTATCACTGTGACACTGATGTGTCAAATGCAATAATGGTTACCCATGGTGGACAGAATTTGGTGGAGCTCCCCGATTAAAACAAGCTTGGAAACAGGAGTGCCATCCACTTCCAAAATAGCTTTTCTCTGAAAACCCTATGAACCTGGAGAAAATGATGAAAGTTATACAAGTGTTCAGGTCTTTCATTCATAGGGTCGCTATGAGTTGTCTATGACTCTACAACACTTAACAACAACAACAACATGATAGAAGAATTGATGTCTTCGAGCTGTAGTGCTGGAGAAGAGTATTGAATATACCATGGACTGCTAGGAGAACAAACAGGTTTGTCCTGAAGAGAGGGAAACCAGGCTGCTCCTTGGAGGCAAGGATTCTGAAGCTTCGTCTGACATATTTTGGACATGTTGCAAGGATGGACCAGTCCTTGGAGAGGGGCATCATGCCTTGGAGGGTGGAGGGACAGTGTAAGAGAGGAAGACCTTCAATCGGATGGACTGACTCAGTGACCAGGGTAATGGGAGTACGTGTGTCAGAGACAGTACGATTGGCTCAGGTAGAGCAGGGTTCAGAGCTATGACACACAGGGTCACTAGTGACTTGATGGCACATAACAACAACAAGAAGATAAAAAGAAATACATCATGCAAGGGCCATGAAGAAAAGCCAACTTGGGGAAAACAAAATAAAAAAAACCTCAAACAATTACTACTTTTTGGTGTATTTTCCACATGTCCTGTGACTTACATATGCTGGTAGGCCAACTGACAAATATTACTATGTATTAGGCACAGTGTTGGGCTACAAATAGTGAAGGCCAAGAAACAAAAGCCTCTGGTTAATTGTTTGTGTAGGGCTTACAATCAAAAGCAAAATCTATTCAGTAAGTAATTTCTTGTATATGTGCACACTGTCTCAAGGAGACTAACAGGGAGCAGTGGGGCAGAACTAAGATTACTTCATTTCATCTTTGCAGCAATCCTGAAAGGCTGATCTCTGTAATTTACAGAAGGATCTATGACTCAAAGAGGTTAAGTGGCTTGATAAAGGTCACAGCTGGTAAGAGGCAGAAAATACGGCTTGAAAAGTAGAGCTGGTGAGATGGTCATGTTAGGCAAGTTTTTCTCAGGGAGAAAGGTATTTAATTTCTTGCCTTCTTTCTAATCCAGCCCTCCCAGATTTACGAGCAATAACAGAGGATGAGGATCCATGAAGAGATCATGAGCAACTGCAAATTAGGAGTGAAGGCAGAGACCTTTGAGTTTCCAGTTGCAGCTTCAGCAGCCAGAGCTCATGGCCTCACAACAGTGGATTTGAGCTCAGTGTAAAGTCGGTGTTCAGCAGTGGAGATGCATACTAATGGAAGACACGTGTATATCACTGCAGCTGATCAGTCAAAGAGAGACAGAGGACAATGCCCTTCTGAGTTTGGCCCTATGGGCTTCCTGGGGTAACCTGCAGAGTGTGAAGTTCGAGAAGGGAGATGCCTTCTAGAGCTCCAAGCCATTGGAGCCAACTAGAATGAACACACTGGTTACAAAGATAACGCCTGGAAGAAACCTACAGAGGTCAACATCAAAGAGTGGCGCAGCCTGCCCTTTTGTGCCTCCTCAGTCTACCGGAAGGAGACAGACTTAGAAAACATCAGGAAAGGCTCCACGGCTAAGACTGCTGCAGCAGGAGACGTTAATCACAGAGGAAAGGTCAGGAGGCAGGGCTCTCTGCTGCCACAGACAATTCAACGACAAGCACTGCAGCTAGTCAGCTGTCCCAAGTCGTGAGCCACCAAGAGTCCATGAGACCCTTGTAGAAATACACGAACCAGTAAGGAACAAAAGCATAAAGGTGAGAACAGGAAAACATATTTACAGAGCAATAAAGGAAAATACAGAAAAAGGTATCAAATAAATAAAATGAAGTTAAACTAATAAGAGAGGAAAAAAAAATTTGTCTTTTTTTGGTTTTTCTAAGACCAAGATATCTTACCTGCCTACATGCACAACACTGGGTTACCCTCCAGGCCTGGCTTCTCACTCTTCCACATGTTTAAGGGGAAGGTAAACCCACATTTGTTGAGAGATTACTCAGAACCAACGCTGTGCTTCTGTTTCATATAACTTCTCTAATGTCAGCAACTGAGACACAGAGACAATTTCTATCAACTGCTGTGAGATAACTTGCTCCATTGAAGAAGCTTTCTTTGATTATTATACTACATGGTTTGTGGTTCTTTCCCCACTGGTGGCTTATGGTTCTCATGACTGTAACTAGAACGTGATGACTGCAGAGACCAATAAAACGAGTTTTCTAAATGTTAGGTTCAAACCAGGCTTCAGGTCAAGAAAAAGTGAGAAATTACATATGGTATGTGTCACTTGAATTGGAACACTAGGCTATGACTTGGTCAGTTAAGCAGCAATCAGAGCCAGGAATGTTCCATGAATGTAGCTAGCCAGAAACTGGAGCATAGAATGCAGGCTGCTGGCCTTTAATAGTCATAAAGCAGAATGGGGACCGAGAAGGCAGATGCAGGGGGCTCAGACGCAGAAACAGCAGGCGAGGAGGTAGACGATCATGAGGGCGGGTAAGCTGCACTCAGAAGAGTGTCACAAAGGGTAAGAGATGAGCCAATCACCAATATCCACCAACAAGGGAAGGGACATTTTCTCAAAAGAATGCTTTGTCTTCTCTATCCTACATGTCTTTCACATCATTGTGGGAGTACACAGTCAAGGCGGGGTCCCTGAACTCCTTCCATTTGTACTGTTTGGGGCACCACCTGAGTCACTAGGCCAAGGATATGATGCTAATCATCTCCAGAGATGTTTAATTTTTGCTATATATTCACTTTTGTTACTCACTTAATGCAACGTTCTTTAAATAGGTGTATTTTTGACAATGACTTTGCAGATGAGGAACAATAATATTCAGAGAGATTTGCAATACTTTTCCAGAGTCACATACTCAGTAGGATCAAAGACATGGGTTGGACCCAGGACTTGGGCTTCTAAGTCCTTTTTCCCCTCACTCAGTTTTTCTGCTGAAGCCTCGGCCAAATTCTGCTAAATCTAAGCTGGGGATTTACCTAGAAACTGGTAATTCTACCTCCCCGCCCCCCCTCCCAATTACAGATTGTCCAATACCTAAGAAGGTCCCAATCTCCTCTTTCTGAAACAGAAACCCGGCTTCTTACCCTTTCCTTTCCTCCTGATGAGCTCTTATGTAGTGGTACTACCTGAATATCAGAACTATCTTGCTCCCTTGCAGGTTCTAACGCTGTTTTCCCTCTCTTGTCTAAACATATGAATGCTTTCATGAAGTGGTATTTCCTTAGATCAGAACCATTTATCAGTTTCTATCTTCCAACACCGAGTGAGGCAGGGCATAGTATCAGACTCACTGTTGTGGAGTCTAAACAGACTCAGCAGGGGGCTGTAAACTGCATAGGAGGAGACTGCCCATCTTTCTCCCATGAAGCAGCTGGTGGATTCAAACCACCTGCTTTTAAGTTGGCAGCACAACTCTGTACCCACCAGAGCTCTACTCATAAATACTTATTGTTGTGTTAGATGCTGTCCATATGATTACATCTCAGAGTGACCCTATGAACAACAGGTTAATATCCTGCCCTATGCTGTACCATTGTCAGATTTGCAGTTGCTATGGCAAGCCAATCTACCTCATTGCAAGTTTTCCTCTCTTTTACGAATTTTTTTTTTTTTTTACTTTTCCCAGGCTAGCCTCTCCTGAAAATATAAATGTGAGACTATATTTCACCATCCTTGCCTTTAAGGAGCACTCTGGTTGCACTTTCTACAAGTATATTTGTTCTTTTGGCAATCCATGGGATATTCAACAGTCCTTGCCAGCACTGTACTTCAAAGGCAACAATTACTCTTCAGTCTTCTCTTTCACATACATATGAAGCAAGAAACATGTCTTCTGATTTCTAGGTTGCTGCTACAATGGGTGCTGGACTATGGAACCAAGCAAAAGAAAGTTGTTGACAACTTCAATCTTTTCTCCACCTATCATGGTAAGCCTATTGGTCAAGTGGTGAGGATTTTGTTTGCTTGATGTTGAGATGTAATAATGTATATTCAAGACAGTAGTCTCTGATCTTTAGGAAGTGCTTTAAGTTTTCTTTACATTCTGCAAGCCAAGCTGTGTCATCTGCAAAAGTAGGTTGTTGAGTCTTCCTCTAATCCTGATGCCACATTCTTCTTTAGAGTCCAGCTTCTGCAATTATTTGCTCAGCATCCAGCCGAAATAGGTATGGAGAAAGGAAAGGACCCTAGTGCACACCTTTCATCCTTTTAAACCATAAAGTATCATATTGCTCTGTACGGACAATAGCTTCTTGGTCTATGTACAGGTTTCTCAAGATCACAGTTAAGTGTTCTAGGACTCTCAATCTTTTCAATGTAATGATACGTTGAGAAGAATACAAAGTAATAATGGTAATTACACATAGCTTTTGCTTACTTGATGGAATTAAACCTATCACCTAATCAAAACTATTCATAAGTTTGTATGTTGTTGTTATGTATTGTAGAGTCAGAGGCAGTTAATCGTATGGGAGGAGACTTCCCATCCTTCTCGCGCAGAAGCAGCTGGTGGCCTCAAACTGTTGTACATAGGGTCACTATGAGTTGTAGGCAACCCGACGGCACATAAACACCACCACCACTTTGAGGTTGGTGGTTTGAATTTAACGCGTTCTCAGCATGAGAAAGAGGGATTTAGAGTCTTGAAACCCCAATGAAGGGTTCAACATAGAAAGAAAATACTCGACAGCATTGGGTTTGTGTTTATCCTATGATTTATCAAGCATCTACTTTGTGTCAATAGTAATTACTCATATTTGACAGACTAGAAAGTAGCCTCAGAAAGCTTAAAAAACCTGAAAGCTACTAAGTGGGAAGCCAGGATCAGAGCCAGGTATATCTGTTTCCACCATTCCATATTTACACTGGTTTTTAATCCTAACACCAAGAATATGAATAACCTTCCTTAATTTAGTATCAATTTATTCTCTCTACAAAATGTTATTGCTAAAAAGATACAGTAATAATAATTACTAATGCAGTTGTGACGAATCAGGTCAGATAGGCTAATGCCTATTACCCATAATCACATGGCCTGTGGATCTACACTCAGATCTATTTCAGACTTCTGTTAAAAGTCTGAGATGGTATATATGTTATAGTAGATGGGAGTTGATTTAGAACTCTACATCTAACAGACATGGAGCCTGGAACTATTTCTCACAGAGAACCTGACTATGACTCTGAGAGGAAGAAAGGCTTCTAAAATCACCTGAAGTTCCAGGGGTTACCATTAGTTTACAAAATCAAATGCAAAATCCATACTTTAATTATACACATCCTACTTAATGTTTAGGTTCAACCATGCTCTCAAAGACATCATGCAGTAGGTACTACTAACTTACTCCTGACCTGCTTTGGCATTTCTGAGAAAGGAGATGATGCCTTGATATGCTTTCTTTTTTGTCTGTCATGCTTTCCATATATTTTTTTTCAAAAAACATAATCCCAAGTCTGTGTTAACAAGTGCCTCAATTCAATTCAATTCAATTCATTGCTGTTGAGTCAGAACCAACTCATAGTGGACCCTGCAGTGTGTTTGCAGAGGCTGTAAATCACATGGCAGGAGACTGCCTATCTTTCTCCTGTAGAGCATCTGGTGGATTTGAACCACAAGAGGGGCACCAACTTTGGGTTAGCAGTCTAACTCCTTACCCAGGAGGCCACCAAAGCTCCCTTAAGAAGTGCCTAGAATAATACAAATAAACAATTCAACTTGGCAATTTTTCTGTAATCCTTATACAGGACTACTTCTAAGGATAGAATGGAGGCAAAAAAGGATTTACATGAAAAATATCATATGCGTTGTTCTGGAAATTTTTATTAATAATGTACAGTGAGTGCCTGGGACATAAAAAATTGATTAGTAACTATTTGTTGTATTAATAAGTGAGTATACAGTTAGGAAGTCACCAAGAATCATGTACAAGGTGTCTTTTTCCTACAAAATCTTGGTGATAAATAAACATACTTTCTAACACTTTAGAGGATATTAGTAAGGAAAGCTTTAAAATCAGATGGCCTCCAACAATGTATGAAAATTTTAATCTCTCCACATCCTCTCTAACACTTATTGTGTGCTGTCTTGTTAAATTTTGCCATTGCTACTGGGTTGTGATGGTATCTCACTATGGTTCTGATTAACATCTTTCTTATTGCCAATGATTTTAAGCATTTCTTCATGTGTCTGTTGGCCATCCAAACATCTTCCTCTGTGAAAAGTCTTTCCATGTCTTTTGCCCATTTTGTAATTGGGTTATTGGCCTTTTTCCTGTGAAGGCCCTGTAAGATTCCATAAACTTTCATTATGAGACCCTTGTTTGTCTGAGATATCTTTGCCAAATGTTTTCACATGGTCAGATGGTTTCCTTTTCATTCTACTGAAAAAAGGTTTTAATGCACACAGAGTATTAATCTTTAGAAGGTCCCGTTTATTGATATAAACCTTTCCTGGTGTGTATTTCCAGCTGTATGTGCCAGTCTATTTATACCATAGGCTAGGCCTTCTACCTTTGGTCACATTTTGTCTCTTATGGTCTTTATGGTTTGGAAGGCAGTTTGGTATTTCCTCAAAAAGCTGGACATATGACCCATTTGACAAATTTCATATGACCCAGCTATTCCACTGCTAGGAATATATTCTGAGAAAAATAGAACTGAGATACAAATGGAGATTTGTACAATGATGTTCATGGCAGTGTTATTCACAATCACAAGAAATGGAAACAGCTAAAATGCTTATCAACAAATTAATGGATTGAGAAACTGCAGTACATTCACACAATGGAATATTATGCAGCACTCAGGAGCAATAATTTTGAAAAATACTATACAGCATGGGACGGGCTAGAGACCATTATACTGAGTGAACTAATTTGGTCTCCTAAAGACAAATACTGCATAAGACCATTACTGTAAAAATAGAAAGAAAAATAATTTATCCAATGAGAGAGAGAACAGTTTGAAAGGGATATATGATGGGGTATTATGGTTATGACAAGAGTCCAGAATGAAGGTTGCATAGTGGAGTGTACTCTGGGCTGTGGTGGTGGTGGTGGGGTGTTCTATACCAATGAAATAATTTTACTTTCACTTTTCAAAGAGAAGAGTGAACTAGGGTGTGGGGGGAGGAGTGGGCAGGGAGAAAAATGCAACAGTGAATGTATGGAAATCCAAAATATCTGTAAACGTTCATTAAAATTAATTTAAAAAAATAAAAATGGGAAAAAATATTTACAACTGCAAAAAAAAAAAGATAACTAATGTTGTTGTTGTTATATGCTGTCGAGTCGCTTGTGACTCAAAGCAACCCTATGTACAACAGCCCTAAACTCTGCTCTGTCCTGTGCCAATCGCACTGTCTCTGACACTCCCATCCCGATTATCCCCGTCACTGAATCAATTCACCTCATAAAAGGCCTTCCCCTCCCGAGCTGTCCCTCCACCCTCCCAAGCATGATGTCCTTCTCCAAGGACTGGTCTCTCCTCACAACATGTCCAAAGTATGTTAGACGGAGCCTCAGAATCCTTGTCTCCAAGGAGCCACCTGGTTTAACCCCTTCCAGGATGAATCTGTTTGTTTTCCTAGCAGTCCATGGTACTCTCAATACTCTTCTCCAGCACCATAGCTCAAAGGCATCAATTCTCCTTCTATCCTCCTTGGTCATTGTCCAACTCTCTGATGCATAACAAGTGATTGTGAAGACCATGGCCTGTATCAAACGCACCTTAGTCTCCAGAGACACCGTTGCTCTTCAGTACTTTGGAGAGGTCCCTAACAGCAGACTTTCCCATGGTAATGCGCCTTTTAATTTCCTGGCTACTCGTGCCAAGACTGTTGACTGTGGAGCCAAGAAAACTAAAGCTGTGAACAATCTAAATCTCTCTTCACAATCCATTCTGATACTATTAATTGGTCCAGCGGTGAGAATCTTTGTCTTCTTGATATTGAGCTTCAATCCATATTGGAGGCTGCAGTCCTTGACCCTCTGCAGCAAGTGCTTCAGGTCCTCCTCAGTTTCAGCAAGCAGGTTCGTGTCATCTGCATAACGCAGATTGTTGATAGATTGTCCACCAATCTTGACTCCACATTTCTCCTCATAGAGCCCAGCCTCCCGCATAATCTGTTCTGCATATAGGTTGAAAAGATATGGAGATAGGATGCATCCCTGGCATACACCCTTCCCAATTTTGAACCATGCAGTGTTCCCTTGTTTTGTTCTGATGACTGACTCCTGGTCCAAGTATAGGTTTTGCATGAGAATGATCAAGTGTTCGGAATTCCTATTCTTCTCAGAGTCAGCCACAGTTTGTTATGATCCACACAGTCAAACGCCTTTACATAGTCAATAAAACACAGATAGACATTCCTCTGGTATTCTCTGCTTTCGTCCAAAGGGGAAAGGGGAAGAGGTAGGAAGGCTGAGGGTGGTGAGCGGGGAAAAATCACAAGGTCACAGAGTTTGGTGGGCAGAGGGAGGGAGTGAAAGAATTAAAGACCCAGATGGGGTAATAGTGGGCACAGATCAATGGTGACTGGTTTTATAAAATGCAGTGTATGGGACTGATTCTGTGAAACACAAAGTAAATTAAAGAATGTCTGAAACACAATGGATATGAGTGGAAAAAAAATAAATCTGATGCCCTTGGGTTTCAAGTGAAGGTCTATAATTTCATAGCTATCTGAGAGTGGTTAAGTCACCAAACATCTTTGAGCTTCAATTTCCTAACTTATACAATGAAACTAATATTATTTGTAGCTTGATTATGAAGGTTTGCAATAATATTTGCAAAGAGTTTGACATGTAAACATGGTACTCAATAGATAATGATTATTATTATGTAGGTGAAAACTGATCTTTATTACCAAGTTAATTCTTTTGAACTAAAAATACGAAGACTTTTTAGCACTAGCCAAGGTCAGGGCTGCCACCAGCTAAGGTAGGGAACATTCTTGTTTTCACTTTCAAAGTCAAGGAAATGGTACAGATCTAAAGTAGAAAGAAACCAGCAGCACATGTTTTTAAATATTCATAAGGGCTGGAAATGTCTTACTCCTTTCGTTTTCTCTGCCATCTGCTTTTGTTTCTTTTCTTTTCATTCTTATGCCACAGCTGCAAATGAAAACAACCACGCAATAACTCAAGTTTAAAAAAAAATCAAAATAAAAACAATCTGAAGGGTAAAAAAAAAAGAAGATAAATTATAAACTTTTCCCATGAGCTCATAAGGCAGCAGAAGCCAGAATAGAGTTTGATGTGAGTTAAATCTTCCAGAAACCAAAACTCACATTCCATGTTTATAATCACAATGATAAGAGCAGTCACCACTTACAGAATGGCTCTTATGTGCTACTTCATGGCTAGTATAGCTAATTCCTGTAGTCACTCTACAAATTTCACAGAAGCAGCAGCTAGCAATCAGAGAAGTAAAATGAATTTTTAGTAGTCAAAGATGAAATTGAGAACTGAACCCAAACCCTCAGCATTTTCCACTTCTCTACAAACAAGAAAGGACAACAAAAAATTAATTTGGGAAATATGTAGGATAGGCCATTTGTATTAAACAGATTCATGCAAATAATTAAAATTGGTGATTATAGCCTTAATTAAAGTTAACTCAGATAATTGGTGGTTGTGTTTGCAAATGTGCAATTAGTGTCTTCCACCTAATTGCAGAGTTTTTTTCACCATCATACTTTCAATTTATTCACTGCATCCCAGAGTTTGGCTCCATTGGTCTCTTTACCCAGCTGAAGACTGCCCTACAGTTTTCTTGGAGTCTCTGGGACCAAAGACTATGGCTTGTGACATCAACAGCAGCTTCTGGGCTCAGCCCATTTACCATGTCTTTGTCCAGAAGTTGATGAACACCTCATCAAGTGCAATGTAAAAAGCTCTTATGGACTACACTGTTGTCCTGAAAACTCCTAGCAGCATGCACCTGAAGGAAAACTGGCAGCAGTGGTCCTCATGTGTTAATTACACTTGCGAAGTCTATTATGCATAGAAAGGGCACCTGCTGGCAGTGAAAATGACTAGAATCTGCCCTTCCTGTGCAGTGAGTAAATTGAGAGTTCATTTCTACAGGAGATAATAGTTTTCAGATTCCATTTCGTGTATCCCCTGCATGGGGATGTACTTAACATTTAAATCATCTACAGAGGAACAAACCTCCTTCAAATTTACATGTTTCAGGCTCCTTGCACTTAAAATGCTAGTTATCCCTGCTGGCTCTTACTACCAAGGATTAAACGCAAATGTGGTGTAGTCACTGAGCACAGTATAATAAAGTTATTAGCATTGACTCAAATTTCATGACATTTGCAGTTTCTGACCAAAGCTATGGTTGCAGGCTGAAGGTGATCACATCAAGTCTTCATTGCAGGACATGTTTTCCTCTTGGGGTCTTTTATGTTACCATCCTCACATTTTAAAGACATTAGTTTCATTTAGCCTATAATCGTCCTTTAGTTAAATGTTTAAAAGTTCATGAACACAAAAAACCAGAAGAGAGACTGCTCTGATACACACAGGCACTTCCAAAATGGTACCTCATCTAAAAGCCCGCTCGGACATGGGAAGGGGCAAACTTTGCATTTTGTAATGGAATTTGGGGTGACAAGGGTTAGGAAAGAAGGCCTAGCAGTGTAACGGCTAAGCACTCAGCTGCCGAGAGGCTGGCAGTATGAATGTACCTAGTGGAGAACCTAGCAGAAGAAAGACCTGCCAACTTGCTTCTCTAAAGATTACAGCCTAGAAAACCTTATGAAGCAATTTTACTTTGCTTCATGGGGTTGCTATGAGTTGGGATCAACTCAGGAGAAACCAGCAACAACAAGAACAAGGGTTAAGCAGCTTTCTTTCCCAAGATTTCTTTTCTGAGTGAGGCCTAAGAGCATCACTGTCCTTGGTCAGGCAGAGGGATACAGACTGGAAAAAAGGATCTTGGAACAATTTCTACCAAAAAGAAGAAAAGATCAATTCTATAATCAAAAAGAAAGGTGATATTTCACTCAGTATAATGTCCTATGCTGAGTGAAATATCCCAGTCACAATAGGACAAATATTGTATAACACCACTATTAGGACTGACATGGAGGTTAGGGGGAAAGTAAGAGAAGAGGGGCTAAACGAACACTGCATTGGAGCAGATGAAGGAAAAAACTGCTTAAAAGGAATATATGATTAGGCATTATTTATATGACAACAGTCCAGAATAACAGGTGCATAGTAAAGTGAATTTGGGGGGGGGGGAGTTATGCAACAATGATTAAATGAAAATCTAACTTTTCAGTAAACTTTTGCTGAAATCACACTTAAAAAATCCAACCAACCAACCACCCACCTACCAACCAACCAAACAACAACAACAAAAAAAACCAAAAGGAAAGGAGAGCTGTAAGCTAGGATGACAGCTGGGAAAAAAACCCCCAAAAAACAACTGACTTAAAAATTTTTTTTTCAATTATAAAAAGAATACATTTTCATTGCAGAACTTTTAGAAAACAGGGAAAAGAAAAATACCCAGAATCTCTCTGCCACCTCTTCCTTACAAATGACTTTTAACACTTTGTAATATTTTCCTCCTCTCTCTATACACCTTTCCTCCCCCAATTTTTGTAGCACACATGCGCGCACACACACCCTCACACTTTTTGTTTTCACAAAAATAGAACCATGCAGTACAGTACAAGCCATCAATCCTCTTAGGCTTTAGTTTCCTAATCTGTAAATGTGGATAATCCTTGATTTACAGAATTGCTGAAAGAATTACACGAGATTAAGCTATAAGAGAGATGTCCAAGAATGGCAACTATTGTTAGCAATGATATTACTTAGGCAGCATTTTCATTTTTACAGTTCTGTGAATGAGTTGCTAGCTGCTAGTTTTAACAGTTAAGCAAACCAAACTTTCTAAACAATAGACATTTAAAGTTGTATGACGTGGGAGGCAGAGAGACAATCTGTACTATCTTGGTTCTACCAATTCCTGCACATGCTGCCCTGTGAGATTCCAGTCTGAAGCATATGACACCAGGACACACAGGTGAGTCTCTTCAAGAGAGAAGTCTGCGTGTTCCTCTAAAGCACATGTCTGGGATGCGGTGTGCAGGGAGATAGCATTTTCTCTTTTTGGGGGACTCTCTGAGGCCTGAGACTATAGGAAAGGGACTTGTGTCTTTGTGGCTGTGAGTAGGGGGAGCTTTATATGTTTGTGAATTGGAGGTCATATTTGTTTAGGGTGTATGCACCCATGAACATCCTGTATTTCTTGTGTGTGGTGTTTGTTCCTAACTCCACTGCTCTTGAGTGGATCCTAACTCATAATGTTACTCTGTCAAGTTTCTAACTCTCAATCTGTATGAGAGAAAATTGGCCATTTTTCTCCCCCAGAGTAGTTTGTGGATTTGAACACCGTATCTTTGGGTTCTCAGCCCACTTCCATCGGCTTGATATGCCCTTAGGGGCTGGATGTCACTCTCTGTATATATTATGGTGGACATATATTCCTTTCTCTACATTCTCCTTTTCTCTCTATCCCTTTTCACCATTTTGTTCCTTATACCTTCCTTGGCTGTGTTTTTTGTTCTTTCTTTTACCCTTTCATTCCACTTACCTCCTTTGGCCCCTCCTCCCTCAAATCTTTCATTAAAACAACAGCAAACATGGATAGGGCCCCTTTCTTTGAGAGAAACAGTAATAAAAAAGGGAAGGTAGTTGATTCAGATGCTCAAAGAAAACAGCAAAGTTAAGAAGAGGTAAAGTTAGAGGAATGGAGTGGAGTACTCCCTTCCTTTGTAGGAAAAAGAGGAGGGTGGTGGAAGGGGAGAATGTATTGATGCCAGAGGGTGAGAGGTCTGAGATGAGTTCCAGAGCATTCTTAGGAGACAGAACCCATGTCAAGGTGGAATCAATGACTTTGGTCAGATTGTCCTTCCAGATTCAGAGGAGGGAAGAGGGGACAAATATCATGTAACACTTGTTGGGGACAAGGAAGAAAATAGGAATAAAGACAGACCAGACAGTTTTTCACTTCTCACCAAAACAGAGGGTAAAGTCCCTCTGTAAGTATGGCGCATGGTGGGAAAGGAGAGCCAGAGTGTATAGGAGGATGTAAGGGTTTAGGGTAAATAGGGGGTGGATGTCCTCCTTCAGCCCATCCTGTTTGTGCTCCTGTGTGGTGTAACGGAGGGAAATGACATCTCTTTAGATACCACTCCTGCTTCCAAAACGTCAACAGTTACAGAAAGGCTTCAGGCCTTTTGTTCATAGGGTCGCTATGAGTCATGCTCAACTCGGAAGGCAATCAACAACAACACAGATACCAACTACAGCAACTGTAAACACAATAGGAGAAAAGGGAGACCAATGGTGTGGATTTTAGAATCACTGTGGATGGCAGGAAATGAAGTGTGAAGCAATGTGGACCTCTAAGCACACTGAGGAGGCAGACAGGTGGACAACAGAGGCAGGGCAGTGAAGGAGGCTCCTCAGTGCTGCCCTACGATGCGAATGACAGAGTGGAAGTTGTACCAGCCCATACCAGTGGGGAGAGCAGCCAGACAATCTTCACTCTGGACCTAGTTTCAATTTAGAGCGGGCTCAACATTCCATACAACCCCTAGTCAAAGGCAAGATGTTAGAAAACTTGATGTTGGGGAGTATTTCTTCACATTTACTCCCTGGAAGCCCAAGTACTTAAACATAAAAAAAAGATCTGTGAATTAATTTATAGAGTGTATATTTTTATCCTTTTGAATCTGTAAGAATGGTAATATCTCCTCCCTACTCCAGAAAGGGAGCTCCGGTGGCTTAATGGCGAGGAGCACTGCCAATGCAAAGTTTGTATCCACCAGGTTCAAAGCTTCAAATTCACCAGCTGCTCTGCAGGAGAAAGATGGGCAATCTCTTCCTGTGTAATTTACTGCCTCTGAAAACCTGCTAGATGGTCAGCTATGCGTTGGTTTTGACTCGATGGTACACAGCAACACTTCTAGATGAAAAAACTAAACCTAAATCAGCAAGCAGTACTGCTGTCACTATAGGATTAAAGAGAATTTAAAAAAATAAATGAAGATAGAAAGAAACATAGTGAACAAAATGTGGAGCTCAGCTATATGCTGAGTCAAGAGGAAATTTTAAATAGACCAAGATTACCAACTTCACATGGTCAGAAACACATTGTCCTTTAACCTTTTAAGATGCAGGAGGAAGGGAAGAGCCAATTCAATTTGTGCTATGCATTAGGGAGGACCAAGGGTTTTAAACTGAGGCCCTCAAGCTATTACGCCCACGGTTTCTTGAGATGAGGCTTTCTGTTACCACAATGTTTGTATGGATCTTTTCAGTGAGATGAAGATCATTTGAGAGTGGGCTGGAGATCATAGCAAAAAGCTGGCTGGCTTGGAGTCTATCACTGAACCAACAGGAAATGTCTTGAATCTTCTGTTCTTAGTGACAGTGTTACCATGAATCAAATGGTTCTGAAGCTCCAAAGCTCTCTGTACCTAGTAGGCAGGTAGAAACCTTTTTGACATCCGTACAGTACTTCCTAACCAAATACTGTTCATTTGAAATATTTGGAGACCAAAAATCACACCACATGGAGGGAATAAAATTCATAATGAAAAAAGATCCAAATTATTATATTCTACTATTATATATATTATATTATTATTATAATCTACCAAAGGTAGTGATGATGATGACACTTCTGCAGAAATATTTACGGAGTAACTTACAACAAACCAGCTTTCCTACCTGGCATCCTTCACATCTGTTCTCTCATTCCATCTTTACATGATTATGTATTGAAAAACTTTATTTTACAGTTAAGGGAACAAAGTCTGAAGCCAAATGACTTGTTCAAGGAGGGTAAAGAGCTAACTCTAAAACACATTTCACTTAATAGTGAAATTCTAATAAAAAACTTCCTAGGCTTCTGAAGTCTGGCTTGTGCTCCCAAACCACAGCTGAGGGCAAGTCTTCTGAACATGTCAGGACATGGAGAGTCTGAAGACCTCGGGGATCTCAGTTGTTCTTGTCACTACCTCTCCATTTGTCTTAAGGGTGTGTGGTGCAGGGGTGTAAAAATCACATAACCTCTTGGTGCTCCGGTTTTCCCCAAACTAAGAAATGCGAAAAGCATCACCTGCTCTTGTGAACTGTTAGGAATGCCATGAAGACACATAGGAAAGCTGTTTGGAAATAAGAGGTTCATGTAACTGAGCGATCTAAAATCCAAATGTTGTTTTGAAGTAGGTGTTTTTAATATAGTCACTTACTGCATGAACAAGTTACAGACCTAACACTGGTGGGTGGCTCATGGAGGAAGAGCAGGGGGAGTAGCAGTCTTACCAGCAGTAGTCCAGTAGATGTGGCGGCAGGACGGGGATGTACACGTGCTGCCAGTACATGGGGTAGAGCATGGCGGCGGACCCGTGGATGCAGGCTGTCAGCTGTGGCGGAAGCAAAGCACAGATTCAGAGCCAAAAAGTCCAAGAGAGGGAATGGTGTCATTTGATTTAAACAATATGATTAAATGCAAACACATCAACATGTTTAAAATGAGAAGATGACAACCAGCAAATTATCAATTAACCTGACCACTCTAATCCAAATTTAACAACACATTTATTTTACAAAACAATTTCTTTTTCAATTATAAAACATATGGATAATTATAGTTAAGAAAAGGAAAATGCATAAAATAATGAGTTACTGTCATCTAAAG